>NC_135805.1:102313296-102576345 GCF_964213995.1 Mustelus asterias
CCTTGCACAATCTGGCTCGACAGGGAGGTGACCTCTTGGACGAGGAGGAGGAGGAGGACGTGGAGGCTGACCAGCCGGCCGTCGCTGGGAAGGATGACCAGCAGGAGGAGGAGGAAAATGAGGAAGAGCATGCTGAGGAACACCAACCAGATGCTCAAGGGCTGGCAGCCCAAATGAGGCATGCGAGGGCGGCAAGGGAGGCCCTGATCACCAGGCGGTTTACTTGCTAGGGGTTTGTGTGTGTAGGTTGCCAGAGGCCTCGGACATTCCCTCCTTCACCCGATGTACATTATCAGATGTGTCGCTCACCAGAGCGTGACCCAGAAGCCTCACCACTAACTGGACGCACCGATGTGTCAGTATCTGGGATGGTGAGTTGTGAAGTGGTAGCTGACGTCCAAACGGTGCCACCCTCGGAGGTCCCTTCAGCCATATCTTCCGAGGACTCATCTGAGCTGTCTGGACCAGGAGGGGCCAAACACGTGATTCACATGAGTCCATTGAACAGAGCAAAGAACCAAGAAAATTACATCACAGGAACAGGCCCTTCGGCCCTCTAAGCTTGTAGCGACCAGGCTGCCCATCTAACTTGTAACCCCCTACCCTTCCAGGGACCATTTGCCTCTATTCACATCCCATTCACAAAGATGTAAAGATGCCCCTTAAAGGTCACTATCGTATCTACCTCTCCTGGCAAATAAACATGCCTCCTACATCTCCCTTAAACCTTGCCCCTCGCACCCAAAACTCATGCCCCCGAGAAGTTGCCTCAAAGTGATTGAAGGAATGACAGGTGCTCATGTCTTGACGGCAGCCCGACCATGCTGTCACTGACAGCCCGCATCTCCCCTTCCCTTGACAGCTCCAGTGCCCGCTCCTCAAAGGGGGCGAGGACCTGGAGATCTGGCTCACCAACCCCTGTCTTCACCCTCTCACGGGTGTTTTGCTCGGTCTTCTCCTGTGGAGACAGAAGGAGCCATGAAAGGGCAAGCACAGTGGGGCTCACTGGGGGGAAAGGAAGGAGGTGCTTGGGGGCCAGGAGCTGGAAGCATGTAGGGTGCTGGTGATGGGAGGATCTGGGGGAGATATGGGGGAAGATGCAAAATGGTGCTCAGCACTCACCCTTGTTGCACGGATGAGGTCATTGACTTTTTTCCGACACTGCTTCCCAGTTCAGGGGGCCAGTGCCCTGGCACGGAGGCGGCAACTTCCTCCCAGGCTGCGTTTCCATCAGCCCCCCTTGGTCTGCGTCCTCCTGAGGAGAAGCAGGTCCTGCCTCGCCTCTGCTGCATCCGGCAGCCTTCCCAGGTCACCCTCAGAGAATCGGGGGGCTGGTCGTGTGCACATTTTGTGCAGGAATGCCTGCCTGCCTGTCCATTCTTGAGTTTTTAATGATGCTGCCCCTCGTTAGGGCAGATCAGCTGCAGGCAGTTTGGCAGAACATTCCAGCAAGTTCCATGCAGTTTGCTTGTTAGCATTGAGGGGAAGGCAAGTGAGCACTTGCCGGTGTGCTGATGGGGAGGGGGGCGGGTGGTGGATCAGTGCCTCAATGATTGGGGACAGGGGAGAGAGAGCGAGGTGTCACACAGCCATCGGAGTCTGGACGAGATGGGGGCCTTGTGGGGGAGGGTCCGGGGTGGGGGTGAGGGGATCACTCTGCCTGATATCTGTAGGTGGAGGGGACAGGGTGAATCTTTCTGCCTGAGATCAGTGGGGGGAAGGGGCTGCAATCAGTCTGGGTGGCAGGCAGGTGGGGGGATAAGGGGGTCAGTAATGTTGTGGAGGTGGGGCAATGTCTGTGGGGGCCAGGGGGAGGCATTATCCAGTGATGTGGCAGGGGAGCAGCATTCTATCATTTTTTTTTGGTGAGCATGTGCAGTTGGAGGCGCCGATCGGAGTTGCAGGGTTAAGCCCCGCCCACAGGCTTGTGCAACGCGAGTCGGAATCGCTGATATTTTTGCAGGCAGAGTGCGTACGGAGGCACCGGAGAACGGGTCTAAAAGTCGGATCTGAAACACTCCCAGATTCAAGTCCGCCCAGCACTTAGAATCAAAATGGTAAAATAGGGCCCAATGTGTAAGCGATTGTAAATCATTTTAGAGAGTTGGGGATTTAACATCAAAGCCTTAGGTTCTATTTACTTTCACAGTACTTTTGTGAATGGATAATCACTTATTTCCATGGTTTTATCAAAGTTAAGGTTTTCTTTGCCATTAGAAATCTCTTTTGTTCAGTATACAATAATGGTGTTTTAATTTGAAATATAATCATTCAAGAATATAAAATATAAAAATGCACTGACCTGTATTAATACTGCTTGTCTGAAAAAAAACTCAGGGAGTTAGATATCTTGGTTTGAATTTGTTCCCCAAAATATTCCCATTATTCTTGTCCAGAGGAGCAGAATCTCACATTGCTTTCCGTCTATATGGAACATTTAATCAAATTACTGAAGGCAAGGAAGGAATTTGAAATATTTCAGGCAGTGTTGCTGCAATTTAGAGGGGGATGTTTTACCCATTGAAGTTTTAAATACACCCCGTCAGGATTTCTGGGTTTCTCAAAAGTATAAGCAAACATTGCACTATGTTTAATACTGTCTCCAACCTCAACATTTTCAGCTTCCTTGGGTAACCTGCCTTGATCAATAACAATTGGCTTTTCTTCATCAAAAGCAGTGATACTCAAGTGACCATAATCTCATCTTTAGAGCCTTGGTAAGGTATATCAGCTGCAAAAACCGTATGCGCGGCAGAATTCTCCCAAAACAATTCTAAGTTTCGAATTCGCGGGGAAACTGGAGGAATTCATACTGTTTTTTTCAGTGGGGGTTCAGACTAGAATCTCCCACACTCTGTGCAATGCAGAGGTCACCAGCATGAATATCTTTAAATTTCAGGGGGTGGGGGCTATTCCCACCTGGGAGGCTGAAACCAGCGAGGCTCTGCGCATGCGCAGTCGCCCCGCACTGTCAGCCTCCCATTTGCTGGCCAGCTCAATCGCTGACCAGCCTGGGACACCCCCAGTGCTGCCCCACCAACCCCTACGGCCCGATTGCGGCCCCCACCATCCATTCCCATGCCCAGCCCCAACCTCCCCATCCCAGAGTGCCCTGATCTGCAGCCCCTCCCCCCCCTGCAGACCCTGACCCCCCTCCCAGGCAGTGCCAAACCTGCAGCAGGCAAACCCCTCCCCAGGCCACCTCGATTTCCAGCCCCCCCCCCCCCCCCACCCGCAGTGACGATCCCCCCCATCCCCCACTGCAGACCCCCCGGGAGGCAGATCCCACACCCCCCGGCTGACTCCTCCCTCAGTCCATCCTGATCCCTGGTCTCCCTCCTGCCCCGACCAATTGCAATGGCAAACTGGCAGCAGGACCCTCCACCCCCACCGATCGCCCCCGAGGCCCACCCCTTGACACTTCCCCATGCCCAATGGGCACCCTGCCAAGGTGCATCCTGGGCATGGGCACTTTGTCCCTTGGGCAGTGCCAGGAAGCATAGGCTGGCACGGCTAGGGTGCCCATGCCCTGGGGGCACCACTCCTCTGGTGCCCGACCTCCTGTGGGGGGGGCCCTGATTGCCCCACATTCACTCCAGTGGGATCGTCCCGATAGTTTCCTGAAAGCGGGGACCCACTGTAAACCCCGCTAAGAGTGAAACATTCTGGCGGGGGGGAGGGGCGGGGGGGGGGGAGGGGCTGGCGGGCCTGGAGAATTCAGTCCCAGGCTCTCTAATTATGTGAAAACAGATTTAAAATATATTAAAATGACTTAACTGGCCTTCCCGCTGGTTTCCAGCGCAGATCTGACGGTGCCAGAAAACCGGCGCTGGGAGGTACGCTCGTGGCGGGAACGCATGCACGAATCGCGTGCATGCTTGGCCGTGAGATTCTCCCACCCCTCTGCACCAGAAAATTAGCATGGTGGGGTGGGAGAATCGCCCCCGATGTATTGATGATAACCATGATTATGTATAATGGTTCTTGGAGTCTCATGGCCTATGGTTTCTTTGTCATATTACACTGCTAATTAGCATAGTGAACTCCTAAAGGATATCAGTCTGGAAATTAAACACTTTTCTTTGACTGTAGCTTGGCTGTTGATTATATTCCTGAGTCCCTAATTGGATTTTAACATGGCTATAAATGTTTTATATTTATGTGTGAATTTGATGATTCCATTGAAATATCTCCAGGAATCGCTGGAAAAGAAAATAATGCCTTTATGCAAATTATACCATACACAGATTTATTTATTTTCTTTGCAATTTTTAAATTGTTTTCAGTTACATGGACATCGCTGGCGAGGCAATTTAGTTCCATTCCTCATCGCCCTTGAGAAGTTGATGGTGATCTGCCTTCTTGAACGGCCTCAGTCCATGTTGGGTAGATACACCCACAGTGCTATTAGAAAGGGAGTTCCAGGATTTTGACCCAGTGAAGGTGAAGGAATGGCAATATATTTCTAAGTCAGAATGGTGTGTGGCTGGAGGGAAACCTGCAGGTTTTGGTGTTCCCAAGCATTTGCTGTCATTTGAGGAAGTAGAGGTCTTGGGTTTGGAAGGTGCTGTTGAAGGTGCCTTGGCAAGTTGCTGCAGTGCATCTTGAAGATGGCACACACTGCTCCACTATGTTGGTGGGAGTAAATGTTAAAGGTGGCAGGTGGGGTGTCAATCAAATAGGCTGCTGTGTCGTGAGCTTGTAGAATGTTGTTGGAGCTTCACTCATCTAGTCAAGTGGAGAGCATTCCATTACACTTCTGACTTGTGCCTTGTAGATGGTGGGCATGTTTTGTGGGCTCAGGTGGTGAGTTACTTGCTGCAGAATTCCCAGTCTCTGACCTATTATTGTAGCCATAGTATTTATATGGCTGGTCCAGTTAAGTTTCTGGTCAATGGTAACCCCCTGGATGTTGACAGTGGAGGATTCAGCACTGGTGACGTCACTGAATGTCAATCGCCGACAATTTGTTGGAGATGATCATTGCCTGGCACTTGTGTGGCGAGAATGGTAATTCTCACTTCTTTTTACAGTTAAAAGTTTATTTATTAGTCACAAGTAAGGTTTACATTAACAGTGCAAATGACGTTACTGTGAAATTCCCCTAGCCGCCACATTCCGGCGCCTGTTCGGGTCAATGCACCGAACCAACACGTCTTTCAGACTGTGGGAGGAAACCGGAGCACCCAGAGGAAACCCATACAGACAAGAGTGTGGTGAACCATTGTTGGTTCCCACCAGGTAGTGCTGAACCAGGGTCTGGCCAGTACTATGAGTCTGTATATATGTTACTGTTGGGGTTAAGGTTGGGCTGTTCTACATGTTACTGTTGGGGTTAGGGTTGGGCTGTTCTACCTGTAATATAGTTCTTATGGTACATCCCAGTCGGGCTCCGCCTCCTGAGAGAGGTATAAAGGTCACTGCTCTGTCTGGGACCCTTTAGTCTGGGATCGTGTATTATATATGGTGGCTCTATTGTTGTAGTCAATAAAAGCCTTTATTTCCCCGAGTACCTCTCGCCTCGTGAGTTATATCGCGCATCAATTTTATTGACTACAATTGAAATCTCTTCGTTGAAAAAAAAACCGACACAGAGAACATGGAGCAAATGCTTAAACCCGAGCAGCTGACGTTGGACCCACGTGCGGCGGGCGCCTCGAACACCTTCGACCACTGGTTGAAATGTTTTCAGGGTTACCTCGAAGCCTCCGCAGCGGTCACCACCGACACCGACAGACTCCGGGTCCTCCACGCGAGGGTAAGCGACGCCGTATATTTGGCGATCCGTGGGGCCACCGACTACAAAGGGGCCCTCGAGCTTCTTAAGAAGCGCTACATTAAACCGCCGAACGAGATGCATGCTCGATATCTCTTAGCCACTCGACAGCGGCAGCCCGGCGAAACGACGGAACAGTACGCGTGCGAGCTCCTACAGCTAGCCAGGGGCTGTAACTGCAAAGCAGTGTCGGCAGACCAGAACATGAACGACCTCGCTTGAGATGCGTTTGTGGCGGGAATCGGCTCGTCTTACATCCGCCTTCGGCTGTTGGAGCAAGGTAATCTCGATCTCACTAAGTCTACAGAGCTGGCGGATGCGCTAGAAACGGCCTCCAAAAGTCTGGCGATGTACCCCGATGACCACGTGGAGACAGCGTGGCAGGGGCAGTCACAGCCCCCACTTCATTCAGCGGGACCAAAAAACTGCGTGATTGCGTTCCCACCCTCGGGCCTGACGACGGCAGCAGCTCCAGGCGGCCCACAGTGTTACTTCTGTGGGGGGGTGAAGCACCCTCGGCAGCGATGTCCCGCTAAAGCGGTGTTGTGCTCCGCCTGCGGCAAGAAGGGGCATTATTCGAAGGTATGCCGATCCAAACTTCCATCCAGGAACAGCAGTGCGGCGTGTGACTCCCCGGAGCCGGTTTCCTCGTCGTCGGCATCGTCAAGGGCTTCTTCCACATGCAAGGCCAGGACGTCGCCATTCCAGATGACGGAGTCGCAAGAGACGCGCGACCACCAGGGGCCGCTGGTTTTGGCGCCATCGCCCACATGCGACCTATGGGGGCAGCCATTTTGGTCGGCATCAACCGCGAATGACCAGCAGGGGTCGTCATCATCCATCTCAGCTGCCTGCAGTGGCGCCCACGAACCAAAAGTGGCGTCGATCATCCTGGACCAGGCAAAGCCTCACAGACTCGATAAGTCCATGATGGACATACAGGTAAACAAACACACAATTTATTGTCTGTTTGACAGCGGGAGCACGGAGAGCTTTATTCACCCAGACGCCGTGAAGCGGTGTGGCCTCCGGATTCAGCCTGTCAAGAAGACAATTTCGATGGCGTCAAGGTCCCGGTCTGTCATCGTGCTAGGGAGTTGCGTGGTAAATCTGACGGTGCAGGGCACGGTTTACGAGAGCTTCAAGCTCCTGGTGTTACCGCACCTTTGCACGCCTATACTCCTAGGACTAAATTTCATGGTCCACTTGAAGAGTGTAACCCTACAGTACGGTGGGCCACTCCCTCTGCTTTCAGTGGGAGACTCACAGCCTCTAAATTGCCCAACGCGCTCCATCTGTAGCCTCTCGATGCTTAAGATTACCACACCCTCTTTATTCCAGAATCTCGCGCCAGGCTGCAAGCCCATCGCGACTAAGAGCAGGCGTTACAGCGCTGAGGATCAGATCTTCATTCGATCTGAGGTTCAGCGGCTCCTCAAGGAAGGGATCATACAACCTAGCGCTAGTCCTTGGAGAGCGCAGGTCATGGTGGTCAAGAGTAGGAACAAACCCCGGATGGTCATAGACTATAGTCAGACCATTAACAGATACACGCAGCTGGATGCGTATCCCCTCCCGCGCATATCTGACATGGTCAATCAGATTGCGCAGTACTGGGTGTTCTCCACCATCGACCTAAAGTCTGCCTACCACCAGCTCCCCATTCGCCCAGAGGACCGAAAATACACGGCTTTTGAGGCGGATGGTCGCTTGTACCATTTTCTAAGGGTTCCTTTTGGTGTCACCAATGGGGTCTCGGTCTTCCAGCGTGCTATGGACCGAATGGTGGACCATAACGGACTGCGGGTTACCTTCCCGTACCTGGATAACGTCACCATCTGCAGCCATGACCAGCAGGACCACGATGCCAATCTTTTTAGATTCCTACGCACTGCATCTCGCCTGAATCTGACCTACAACAGGGAGAAGTGTGTATTTCGCACGCGCCGCCTAGCTATCCTTGGATACGTGGTGGAAAACGGGGTCATCGGCCCTGATCCAGACCGTATGCGTCCCCTCCTCGAACTTCCCCTGTCCACTAGCGTAAAAGCACTGAGAAGATGCTTAGGCTTCTTCTCTTACTACGCACAGTGGGTTCCCAATTACGCGGACAAAGCCCGTCCGCTCATCAAGTCTACCTCTTTTCCCCTCGCACCAGAGGCTCGTTTGGCCTTTGACAAACTAAAAGCCGACATCGCGAAAGCCACGATGCACGCTGTCGATGAGTCCATCCCCTTCCAGGTGGAGAGCGATGCATCTGATTTCGCCCTGGCCGCCACACTTAACCAGGCGGGCAGGCCCGTCGCCTTTTTCTCTCGCACCCTCCAAGGCCCCGAAATTCGACATTCGGCGGTGGAAAAGGAGGCCCAGGATATTGTGGAGGCCGTCCGGCATTGGCGCCATTACTTGGCGGGAAAACGGTTCACCCTGCTCACAGACTAGCAGTCCGTGGCGTTCATGTTCAATAACACGTTACGGGGCAAGATCAAGAACGATAAGATCTAGAGGTGGAGAATCGAACTCTCCACCTATAATTACGACATCATGTATCATCCAGGGAAACTCAACGAGCCCTCGGATGCCCTGTCGCGTGGAACATGCACCAGTATGCAGGATAATCGATTGCAGGCTCTCCACAATGACCTCTGCCATCCAGGGGTCACTCGGCTCTACCACTTCGTAAAAGCCCGGAATCTACCCTACTCGGTGGAGGATGTCAGGTCCATAACTAGAAGCTGCCGGGTATGCGCGGAATGCAAACCGCACTTTTACCGACCTGACAGGGCACAACTCGTTAAGGCCACTCGTCCCTTCGAAAGACTGAGTGTGGATTTTAAGGGGCCCCTTCCCTCGACAGATCGGAGCGTGTACTTCCTCAATGTGGTTGATGAGTACTCACGATTCCCTTTTGTCATTCCCTGTTCTGATATGACCGCTGCCACGGTTATCAAGGCATTTTGTGATCTTTTCACCCTGTTCGGTTACCCCTGTTACATCCACAGCGATAGGGGCTCGTCGTTCATGAGCGATGACTCGAGGCAATACCTGCTCTCATACGGGATTGCCTCTAGTAGAACCACGAGCTACAACCCAAGGGGTAACGGACAGGTTGAACGTGAGAATGCTACAGTCTGGAAGGCTGTCTTACTGGCGTTGAAGTCTCCCGTTGGCAAGAGGTGCTCCCTGATGCGCTCCACTCCATACGCTCACTCCTGTGTACGGCAACCAACGCTACTCCCCATGAGAGACTGTTTTCATTCCCTCGGAAGTCTTCCTCTGGGACCTCATTACCGTCTTGGTTGACGTACTCAGGACCTGTCCTCCTGCGGCGACATGTTAGGACCCGCAAGTCCGACCCTTTGGTTGAACAGGTCCATCTCCTCCACGCCAACCCTCAGTAGCATACCCTGACGGGCGAGAGGACACGGTCTTGATTCGAGACCTGGCGCCAGCAGGGGGCTTGGAAACCCCTGTCGCTCCCATACCTCCTGTTAGAGACCCCCCAACTATTGTTTCCCCTCCTGACACGGCGCGGGCAGCATCGGGACCATCACTTAACCCTTTTACTCCCGTGTACAGCTTGCCTGAATCCAGGAGATGGTCGCCACTTCAAGGCGTGCCCGAGTTCAGAGGATTGTCACCACCTCGGGATCTACCGGCCCGTGAGACATTGGAGGAGCCGTTGGACACTGCCTTGGGGAGAATGCCACTGCGAGTGCCTACACCGGTGTCATCGCCGGTGTTGAGGAGGTCTCAACGACGGTGCGGTCCCCCAGACCGTCTGAACTTATAGACTGATGAACAATTGTTCTGTGTTTTTGTACCCCGCTGACCTTTGTTTTCAAAGGAGGGGTGAATGTGGTGAACCATTGTTGGTTCCCACCAGGTAGTGCTGAGCCAGGGTCTGGCCAGTACTATGAGTCTGTATATATGTTACTGTTGGGGTTAGGGTTGGGCTGTTCTACATGTTACTGTTGGGGTTAGGGTTGGGCTGCTCTACCTGTAATATAGTTCTTATGGTACATCTCAGTCGGGCTCCGCCTCCTGGGAGAGGTATAAAGGTCACTGCTCTGTCTGGGACCCTTTAGTCTGGGATCGTGTATAATATATTGTAGCTCTATTGTTGTAGTCAATAAAAGCCTTTATTTCCCCGAGTACCTCTAGCCTCGTGAGTTATATCACGCATCAAAGAGGAAAACATGCATACTCCACACAGACAGTGACCCATGCCAGGAATCGAATCTGTGACCCTGGCACTGTGAGGCAGCAGTGCTAACCACTGTGCCACCGTGCCACCCGATCAGCCCAATCCTAAATGTCTCGTCTTGTTGCATATGGATATGGACTGCTTTAGTATGTGAGGAGTCACAAATGATGCTGACCATTGTGTAATCATCAGTGAACATCCTTACTTCTGAACTTATGTTTGAGGGAAAGTCATTAATGAAGCAGTTGAAGATGGTTGGGTCTTACACAATAGCCTAAGGAATTCTTGCTGTGATGTCTGGGAACTGAAATGATTGACTTCCAACAACCACAACCATTTTCCTTTGTGCTCAGTGCAACTGCAATGAGTAAAGGGTTTTTTCCCCCCGATTCCCAGTTTTGCTCGGGCTCCTTGATGTCATACTCAGTCAAATGTTGCCTTCAAGGACAATCACTCTCATCTAACATCTGAAGTTGATCTCTTTTGTCCATGTTAAACCAATGTTGCTGGCTGCATTGTTGACGACCCCTTCCATAACTTTACCAATGATTGAGAGTGGACTGATGGGCCAGTCATTGGCCGGGTTGGATTTGTTCTGCTTTTTGTTAATAGGACATAGCTGGGCAATTTTCCACATTGCTCGGTAGATGCCTAAGTTCTGGAGCACAAGCCTTCTGGACTATTAGCATTTGCAGTATCCAGTGCCTTCAGCCATGTCTGATTATCATGTAGAATGAATTGCATTGGCTGAAAACTGGCACTTGTGATGCTGAGGCCGTCAGGAGGAGGTTGAGATGGATCATCCATTTGGCACTTCTGGCCGAAGATTGCTAAGAATGCTTCAGGCTTACCTTTTGCGCTGGTGTACTGGGCCCTCATCATTGAGGATGGGGATATTTGTGGAGCCTCCTCCAGTTAGTTGTTTACTTGTCCACCATCATTTACAACTGATTGTGGCAGGACTGCAGAGGTTAGATCAGATCCATTGGTTGTGCGATCGCTTAGCTCTGTCCATCCCATGCTATTTTCATTGTTTGGCACACAAGAAGTTCTATGTTGTAGCTTCAGTATGTTGATACCTCATTTTTAGTCTGCCAGGTGCTCCTGACATGCCCTCTTGTACTCTTCATTGCTTGGCTTGATGGCATTGGTAGAATGCGAGATATGCTGGGCCATGAGATTACAGACTGACATTGTATACAATTCTGCTGTTGCTGATGGCTCACCTTGTCTCATGGATGCCCAGCCTTAAGTTGCTAGATCTGTGTGAAATCTGTTCCATTGAGCATGGCAGAGTGCCACACAATGCAATGGAGAGTATCCTCAATATGAGGCAGGACTTTGTCTCCAGATGAATTATGCAGTTGTCACTCCCACCAGTACTATCATGGATGCATCTGTGACAGATGGATTGAGGAAGATTAGGTCAAGTAGGTCTTTCCTCTTTGTTGGTTCCCTCACCACCTGCCGCAGCCCCAGTCTAGCAGTATATCCTTTAGGATTCAGGCAGCTCGATCAGAAGCGGTACTACTGAGCCATTCTTGATGATGGACATTGAAGTCCCCCACCCAGATTACTTTATGTGCCCCTGTCACCTTCAGTGCTTCTTCCAAGTAGCGTTCAACATGGAAGAGTACTGATTCATCAGCTGGGGGGGAACAGTATGTCGTAACCAGCAGGAGGTTTCCTTTCCCATGTTTGACTTTGTACCATGAGAATTCATGGAATCCAGAGTGGATGTTGAGGGCACCCAGGGCAACTTGCTCCTGATTGTATAGAAATGTTCTGCCACCTTTGTTGATCTGTCCTGACAGTGGGATACAACATACCCAAAGATGGTGGTGTCTGGGACATTGTCTGTAAGATATGATTCCATGAGTATGATTATGTCATGTTGTTGCTTGACTACAGGACAAGGAGGACTTTGCAGGATCGACAGCATTTAAGAGTCATCCACATTACTGTTAGTCGAGAGTCACGTGTAGGCCAGCCTAGGTAAGAATGGCAGATTTCCTTCCCTAAAGGACATTTGCAAAATTAGCTTTTTTGACAACAGACAATGGTTTCATGGTCACTATTACTGAGACCAGCTTTTAATTCCAGAAGATCTAGATTTTTCTATTGTTTCTAAAAGATTTATTAGAGTATTGATTTGTAATTAACCATGCTCAGGTTGTGCATTGAAGAAAGTTGACTTCTGTTCTGATATTCCTACATATTCTGGAGAGGAAGGCCGGAGTCATTTATGTCCTGTTAACCATTGTCTAACTGCTGGGATAGCCAATGAAAATGACCTTGTGCCAAATGTCAAATGTACTGTGGCACTATAAATCTGTAACAGTTCCAAATATGTTTTATTTTAGCACTGTACTTTTGATATTCTGTATATGGTGGAGTTGTATTCTGTTGAGTAATACTAACCTTTATTTTTCTGATTTTCAGATTTTGTTTAAATTCTCCCTTTATCAAAAAGGAACAAAGGGAAAGAAAGGGCTGAGTTTAAAGTGTATTTATTAGTGTCGCAAGTACATTAACACTGCAATGAAGTTACTGTGAAAATCCCCCAGTCATCACACTCCCGCACCTGTTCGGGTACACTGAGGGAGCATTTAGCATGGCTAATTTACCTAAGCAGCACATCTTTTGGACTGTGAGAGGAAACCGGAGCACCGGAGAAAACCCACACAGACACAGGGGGAACGTGCAGACTCCGCACAGTGACCCAAGCAGGGAAACAAACCCGGATCTCTGGCGTTGTGAGGCAGCAATGCTAACCACTGTGCCACTGTGCCTTGTAGAGCACTACTAAAAGACAAAAGAGAAAAAAACTGAACCGGGAAATGCAAACGGGTGAACAATGGCCAACAAGAAATGACCATCTGGTCTATCCAGCCTACTGCACACAAGTTTGGTATCTCATGCATCACAATACAGATACACCTCTCCACATCTAAAACCTGGGAGAGATCAGATAAAAGCCAAGGCAATTTGGGGAAAATTAATGTAAAATTCTTCTCTGACCAATTAGGTCATCAAAACTAGCCATTGAGATCACTCTGACCACAGTATTGGTACATAGTATCTACCTGTTGTGCAAGGTAACATCCATCCCAACCAGGAACAGGTCCAGCCCTCTCTTGAAGGAATTCATCAAAACATACAGGCTGACAACCTGTTCTGGAGATCCATTTATTCTGCAGTAAAAGATCTACCTGCTACTATCTAACTTAGATCCAGCCTTTATCCTGGTCCGAATACAGGAAGGAAAATATATATCGACGTCAACTTGACTACTCTATAAAATTATTATTTTATTTCTAAAATGGATCAAGGTTTCACGCTGACTAGCCATGACTCATACTAGAGGAATCTCTAACCTTCAGAATCCAGCAGATATCTAATTTTCCTTAAAGAGGTGCTAATGCCTCTTGTGACTGCATGAAACCAAATTCCAAGGAAATACACCAACACCCTTTACATTTTGAAGACAGAGCTCCAGTCAATGGAGACAGTGGGTGAAATTCTCCCATCCAGAACTAGGTCCTGTGGCAGCGACATACAAGGTGGACTTCCTGAGGAAAGAGGACGGATCGCCAGGAACACTCTGAGGCTGGAAGATGGCTCTACTCAATGACACTGACGCTGGAAGGTCCACCTGATAAATGCTCCCCCAACCCACTACTGTCATGTTCCAGGGTCTAGGTACGCAAGTGGCCTCCATGATGAACTCCAAAAGAGCCCAAGGCCTTCTTCAGGTTAGTTCCAACTTTTGCATGCCATGTTAGTCCAGACGTGTTCTGGACTGGTGTGGTTCCCCTGCTGGCATGGGGAAATCGGATGTGCGGTGGGGTAAGATTCCACTCTGGCCGTCATACCAGTTTGCAGTGGGATTCCTGATCCGCACCATCTGAAATCCCATTGTCATTTCACCCTGGATTGAAAGTGATTTTTGGGCCTCGTGCCAAACTCCCCCCCACCCCCCCCTGCTGCCCACCATTGATCCCACCAGCGGAGGCATGGGAGAATTCCCCCCGATATATGTGCAAAGGACAAAAGGGATTTGACTTCTCTATTAAGCCCTTCAAGATTCCAGACCTGGGAAAATACAACCTTTTTCAACAATCGGGAGAAGAAATGGGAAGAATGACCTCCCCCAAGCTACTAGAACCTGTAATATTGCTGTGTGGAACAGGCAGTCTACCATCTAACAGGTAGCAGCAGGAAGAGCTCCATCCAGATTTAAAATTGTTTGGCCTCCATCTACTATGTACATTAACACGGGCCGCGGAGTGAGTGGGAAGCTGAGTGAAAGCTGTCAGGGCTTTGGCTCACAGGGCTTAGGCAGAAAAGGCGAGGCAGGGTAAGTTATTTTTATCCAAACCTATATAGGATAAGGGTAACTATGAATGATAGGACAGTTCGGTGCTTCCGGTGTGGGATGTGGGAGTTCCTGGAAACACCTAGCCTCCCGGAGGACCACATTTGTGCCAGGTCCGTGGAACTGCAGCTCCTGAGGGACCGCGTCACGGAACTGGAGCTGCAGATTGCTGACCTTGGTCTAGTCAGGGAGAATGAGAGAATAATTGACATGAGTTATAGGGAACTAGTTACACCGGGGCATCGGGAGGAAGACACGTGGATCACAGTTAGGAGGAGTAAAGGTCAGAAGGGTAACGTACCAGAGAATATTCCAGTGGCTGTCTCTCATAATAGGAAGGGCTCGGTGACAGGTTTGAGAGGGGAGGGGAGTGAGCAATTAGTGGAGGGGTCACCTGTGGTTGTCCCACTCCAAAACAAGTATATTGTTTTGGATAGTGTGGAGGAGGATGACTCTCCAGGGGTAAGCCACAGTGACCAGGTCACTGGCACACAGTCAGGTTCTGTGGCCCGGAAAGGATAGAGAGGGGTTAGGAGAGCAATACTGGTGGGGGATGCGTTGGTTAGAGGCACGGACAGGCGATTCTGTGGGTGCGAACGGGACTCCAGGATGGTAGTCTGCCTACCTGGTGCTGGGGTAATGGATGTCTCCAAGCGGATAGGAGGCATCTTAAAAGGGGAAGATAAAGAAACGGATGTCATTGTACACATTGGTGCAAATGACGTAGATAGGAAGAGCAGGGGGATCCTACGAGAGCAATTCAGGGAGTTGCGAAATAGACTAAAAAGTATGGCCTCCAGGGTGGCCACCTCTGGGCTGCTCCCAATGCCTTGTGCCAGTGAGGCTAAGAATAGGGAGTTAGTACAATTGAATGCTTGGCTAAAGGACTGGTCCAGGAGGGAGGGCTTCATTTTCCTAGATCAATGGGAAGTTTTCAGGAGAGGATGGCACCTGTACAAGAAGGATGGGTCACAACTAAGTTGGAAGGGCACGAATATCCTGGCTGGGAGTTTTGCTAGTGCAGTTCGGGGGGGTTTAAACTAGTATGGCAGGGGGGTGGGGATCAAAATATTAGGTCTACAAGTGTAGAGGCTGGGGACGAGCTTGGGGCTGGGACAAGGCTGGCAAAGAAGAAGAGCACTCTGGGGGAGGATGACCTCACTGGGCCTGGAGGTCTGGAGTGCTTATACTTCAATGCAAGGAGCGTAGCAGGTAAGACAGACGAACTTAGGGCCTTAATGCTCACGAGGAATTTGGATGTGGTTGCGGTGACAGAGACTTGGTTGAAAGAGGGACAGGACTGGCAGCTGAATATTCCGGGGTACAAGTGTTTTAGGCGAGACAGAAGAGGGGCCAAAAGAGGTGGGGGAGTAGCAGTATTAGTTGGAGAGCATATTACAGCGGTGCAGAGGGAGGACAATTCAGAGGGGTCGTGTAACGAGTCACTCTGGGTGGAGCTTAGAAACAGGAAGGGCGCAGTCACTATGTTGGGGGTATACTACAGGCCCCCCAACAGCCCAAGGGAAGTGGAAGAACGGATATGTCAGGAGATACTGGATAGGTGCAGGAAAAATAGGGTTGTTGTCGTGGGAGACTTCAATTTCCCTGGTATAGACTGGAAATCGCTGAGAGCTGGGACTCTGAATGGGGAGGAATTTGTAAAATGCGTACAGGAGGGTTCTTTGGAACAATATGTAGATAGTCCGACGAGAGAGGGGGCTATACTGGACCTAGTACTGGGGAATGAGCCCGGTCAGGTCTTCAAAGTTTCGGTAGGGGAACATGTGGCAAATAGTGACCACAATTCTGTTAGCTTTAGGATAGTGATGGAAAAGGATGAGTGGTGTCCCAAGGGTAAGGTGTTGGATTGGGGGAAGGCTAACTTTAGTGGGATTAGGCAGAAATTGGCAGCTCTTGATTGGGAGAGGCTGTTTGAGGGTAAATCCACATCTGGCATGTGGGAGTCTTTTAAGGAACAGTTGTTAGGGCTACAGGACAGGCATGTGCCTGTAAAAAAGAAGGATAGGAAGGGTAGGATTAGAGAACCGTGGATAACCAGGGAAATTGAGGGACTGGTGAAAAAGAAAAGAGAGGCGTATGTTAGGTCCAGGCAGCTAAAAACGGAGGGAGCTCTGGAGGAATACAAAGAAAGTAGGAAAGAACTCAAACGGGGAATTAGAAGGGCAAAAAGGGTCACGATATGTCCTTGGCAGACAGGATTAAGGAGAATCCCAAGGCATTTTATTCATACGTTAGGAACAAAAGGGTTGTCAGGGAAAAAATCGGACCTCTCAGGGACAAAAGTGGGGAATCATGCTTGGAGCCCAAAGAAGTAGGGGAGATCCTAAATGAATACTTTGCTTCGGTATTCACAAAGGAGAGGGATGTGTTGACTGGGAGTGTCTCGGAGGGGAGTGTTGAACCGTTGGAGAAAATCTCCATTACAAGGGAGGAAGTGTTAGGTTTGTTAGAGAATATAATGACTGACAAATCCCCAGGGCCTGATGGAATCTATCCAAGGCTGCTCAGGGAGACGAGAGATGAAATTGCTGGGCCTCTGACGCAAATCTTTGTCTCGTCACTGGACACAGGTGAGGTCCCAGAGGATTGGAGGATAGCTAATGTGGTCCCGTTATTTAAGAAGGGTAGGAAGGATAACCTGGGTAATTATAGGCCGGTGAGCTTGACGTCCGTGGTGCGGAAGGTGTTGGAGAGGATTCTTAGAGATAGGATTTATGCGCATTTAGAAAGGAATAAACTCATTAACGATAGTCAGCATGGTTTTGTGAGAGGGAGGTCATGCCTCACTAACCTGGTGGAGTTTTTTGAAGAAGTGACCAGAATGGTTGACGAGGAAAGGGCCGTGGATGTCGTCTATATGGACTTTAGTAAAGCGTTTGACAAAGTCCCTCATGGTAGGCTGGTGAAAAAGGTAGGATCTCATGGGATAAAGGGGAGGTGGCTAGATGGGTGGAGAACTGGCGTGGTCACAGAAGACAGAGGGTGGTAGTGGAAGGGTCTTTTTCCGGCTGGAGGCCTGTGACTAGTGGTGTTCCGCAGGGCTCTGTATTGGGACCTCTGCTGTTTGTGATTTATATAAACGATCTGGAAGAAGGTGTAACTGGGGTGATCAGTAAGTTTGCGGACGACACAAAATTGGCAGGATTTGCAGATAGTGAGGAGCATTGTCAGAAGCTACAGAAGGATATAGATAGGCTGGAAATTTGGGCAAAGAAATGGCAGATGGAGTTCAATCCTGATAAATGCGAAGTGATGCATTTTGGTAGAAATAATGTAGGGGGGAGCTATACGATAAATGGCAGAACCATAAAGGGTGTAGATACGCAGAGGGACCTGGGTGTGCAAGTCCACAGATCCTTGAAGGTGACGTCACAGGTGGAGAAGGTGGTGAAGAAGGCATATGGCATGCTTGCCTTTATAGGACGGGGCATAGAGTATAAAAGTTGGGGTCTGACGTTGCAGATGTATAGAACGTTGGTTCGGCCGCATTTGGAATACTGCATCCAGTTCTGGTCGCCACACTACCAGAAGGACGTGGAGGCTTTGGAGAGAGTACAGAGGAGGTTTACCAGGATGTTGCCTGGTATGGAGGGGCTTAGTTATGAGGAGAGATTGGGTAAACTGGGGTTGTTCTCCCTGGAAAGACGGAGGATGAGGGGAGACTTAATAGAGGTGTATAAAATTATGAAAGGCATAGATAGGGTGAACGGTGGGAAGCTTTTCCCCAGGTCGGTGGTGACATTCATGAGGGGTCATAGGTTCAAGGTGAAGGGGGGGAGGTTTAACACAGATATCAGAAGGACATATTTTACACAGAGGGTGGTGGGGGCCTGGAATGCGCTGCCAGGCAAGGTGGTGGAGGTGGACACACTGGGAACGTTTAAGACTTATCTAGACAGCCATATGAATGGAGTGGGAATGGAGGGATACAAAAGAATGGTCTAGTTTGGACCAGGAAGCGGCACGGGCTTGGAGGGCCGAAGGGCCTGTTCCTGTGCTGTATTGTTATTTGTTCTTTGTTCTTTGAACCTTCTATACCTGTGCGTTCAAGACTAATTCATCTCCATGTACCATTGCCCATCATGAAAGTCCTCACTTTTAGAAAGACGGATCACTGTACAACAGTCAGCCTGCTAACTTCTGAAACAATATGGCTATGGACCTTTGATTCTTGACTCTGGACTCGCATGAAATATAATTCTTATTTTATGTCATGATCTTGTCCTGTACTCCTTTTGGTCCCTTTGGTCTATTTTATTGTGTAAGTGCAGAAAGTGATGAACATTGTGAAACCCCTTCGTCAAGTTTGCTGTGAGGTTATTAATAAAGGATCACGCCAAACGGAAGGGTTGGGGAAAATATGCCACCACTTGTAAAGGTGGAAATTAGAAATCAATGACACCTCTTTGCTTACAAATGGTTGTGAGAGGAGAAATCAGGGCTTAGTTAATCTCCCTCCTGTCCCTAATACCTTACTGAATTCAAAATTGTGACTCATATCCTCCCTTGTCCATGTAATTGGAGCAAATAATCTATTTGAACATCACAAAATATTAGTATGCAGATGCATCAAGTAATTAGGGAGGCAAATTGAATGTTGGTTTTTATTGCAAAGGGACCTAATATAACGGTAGGGAAATTTTGTTAAAACTGTTCTGGTCAGTGAACCTAAGGTATTGTGGACAGTTTTATTCTCCTCACCTGTAAGTTGTAGGGCAAATCCTCCATGATTAAAGAACCCAGGGATAAGGAAAATGGCCGGCTGGCTGTCAGGCCACATGAATATGCAAGAGGCTGGGAATAACAAGAAGGTCGAGACAGGGATGATCTAATCAACAGGAAACAAAGGAGAAACCATGGCCAGCAGACGAGGAGTAAATAGCCCAGCAGCAAGACAATGAGAACAGAGATCATTCCATCCACGGACAACATCAAGACTCAGCTCGCTGATGGGATTCCAATCAGGTTGACTCAGAGAACATTTAAAAGACATTAAAATATCAATTAAGGGCGGTCCCGACAGTTCCGGCCCTTTTTGTTCCAATCTATCGAAACTACCAAGGACCAGAAACTGTTTTGTGTGAGAGAATCACTGGTGCAAGTTTTAAAATGGGACAAGCAAGCTCTGGTCTCTCTCTCTCCTCTCTCTTCTCCTGTTCCTGCCTGCCTCTCATTCGTCTCCAGCACGCAGCCCGAAGCCCACTGAGCAATTTAAACTAGGATTGTGAGTATCCTCCGGTAATTCGCGAAGTTCCCGAGATCATCATAGTGGATGAGGCTTTGGGGAAAGGGGGGGGGGGGTGCTTTTGTATGCACCTTTCATAGTTTAAGACACTGGTAAACTTGTGTAAAGTAAGCATTCCCATTGTGCCCGTTTTAGTATTCCTTCCATAGCTATAGTCTTATAGAGCACAAGGCATTGTGTGTTGTTTTCCTGGTGTTTGGTGATCTTGACCTTGATGTTTTAACAAATATATATATATATATATATATATATATCTTTGACTTCCATTGGAGTCCGTTTTGATCTTTTCAATTTCTCACCATCAATCTCTGACCAAGTCACAATATTAAATATCCCTTACCATAATTCCGGAGGCTAGAACTGAGGGTACTCTGGGCGCTTCAAAACCACCCACTCAGGAAAGGCTGCCAGGTAGTGGATAGGCAGCAGTTTCCTTTTCTCTCTCTTGGGAACGCTACTCTAGTGAAGTAGGCGCAAGGTGGCCGTTGTTCCATCGGCGAGAGAGAGAATCACTCGGGCATTGGTGGGGTTTGGGTAACGGAGAACCAAACCTGAGATAAGCCCACGAGTGGAGTTAAAAAGGGGATCCCGCTACATCACCTAAGAAGGAATATACTTGATTTGGAAGCAGTTCAGAGTAGGTTCACTAGGTCAATTCCTGGGATGAAGAGGTCGTCTTATGAGGAAAGGTTGAGCAGATTGGGCCCATACTCAATGGAATTGGATAGATTGAAACATATACAATTCTGAGGGGGCTTGGCAGGGCACATACAGGAAGGATGTTTTCCCTCATTGGGGAATCGAGAACTAGGTGCACAGTTTCAAAATAAGGTGTCTCCCATTAAGATGGAGATGAGGAGGAATGTCTTACAACATATAAAATAGGACCAGAAGTAGGCTATTCAGCCCCTCAAGCCTTCTAAAATTTAAAGTTTGTTTATTAATGTCACAAGGAGGCTTACATTAACACTGCAATGAAGTTACTGTGAAAATCTCCTAGTTGCCACACTTCGGGGCCTGTCCAGGTACACTGAGGGAGAATTTAACATGGCCAATGCATCATGACTTTTGGACTGTGGGAGGAAACCGGAGCACCTGGAGGAAACCCATGCAGACATGTGGAGAATGTGCAAACTCCACACAGACAGTGGCCCAAGCCGGGAATTGAACCAGGGTGCCTGGCACTGTGAGGTAGCAGTGCTAACCACTGTGCCACGTGCCGCCCATCCACCATTCAAGAAGATTATGGCTGATCTCTTTGTGTTTCAAATTCCACATTCACATTTACCCCCAAATAAACTTTGATTCCCTTTTGCAGTGTTAATATAAGCCTACTTGTGACACTAATAAATAAGCTTTTAAAAATAATCTATTAACTTCCGCCTTAAAAATATTCAGTGACCCCTGAGGCAGACAGTTCCAGAGTCACACAATTCTCTAAGAGAAATAAATTCTCTTCATTTCTGTCCTAAAAGGATGAGCCCTAATTTAAAAACAGTGTGCCCTAGTTCTGGATTAACTAACAGGAGGATTGTTAGATTTTGGAATTCTCTACCCAGAGAACAGGAGAGCCTGGGTCGTTGAACATGTTTAAGGCTGAGTTCGATTTTTGATTTATAAAGGAGTCACAGGTCATGAGTTGCAGGCAGGAATATGGCGGTAAGGACACAGTCAGATAAGCCAGGATCTTATTAAATGGTGGAGCAAGCTTGATGAGCCGAATGGCCTACACCTGCTCTTAATTCTTATGTTCTTACCTATTCCCTGCATCATCAACCTTGATCAAATCACCCCACAGGTTATATTCTTCCAAGTATAAAGTTGCAGCTCTTTTGGCCAATATTGGTGATTAGAATCATAGAATCCCTACAGAAGGAGCCCATTCGGCCCATCAAGTCTGTACCGACCACAATCTCACCCAGGTCCTATTCCTGCAACCCCACACATTCACCCTGCTAATCCCACTGACACTAGGGTCAATTTAGCATGGCCAATCAACCTAACCTTTGGACTGTAGCAGGAAACCAGAGCACCCGCAGGAAACCCACACAGACATGGGGAAGAAGTGCAAACCCCACACAGACAGTGACCCAAAGCTGGAATTGAACCCAGGTCCCTGGCATTGTGACGCAGCAGTGCTAACCAGTGTGCCACCGTGCCACTCCAGTTAGGATGTTTCAAACTGGAAATTCATTTAGTATCCCTTTGCAAAACCTCAACATCAGTCACCCTGTGAGGAAATAAAGACTGGATACAGTATTCTAAGGCAAGGGAGCAAGATCTCATACAATGACAAAATACTATGTCTTATCATGTAGCCAATTGGCTTCTTCATGTACCCCAACTTCTTACATGTGTAGATGCCAAACCTCTTTCTTCCTCCAACTGATTTAATGCTTTTTTAAATAAAGTGTGTATGTAGTTTCAACATTCACCCAGTCCATATGCAAAACACTGCTCTTTTCTAAGTTAAACATCATTTGTCAGTGGGAGCAGTCAACCATCATCTACAATACTGACACAAACACATTTTAGTATCATCTGCAATTTTGGAGATCATGCCAGCAATGCATCCAGCTATATAACTAATAAAAATAATGAAAAGTAAGTCGATCCCTGCAGGCTCTCCAAATCAATCTACACATTTTTTTTGCCTACTGTTTCCAGCTAGTTCCCAATCCAGCTCACATTAATATTATCCTTTCAATCTTGTAGCAATGCATTCTATGTGGTACTTTGTCAAAAGCTTTATGGAAGTCGAAGTAGATATTGTCTACTGGGATTCCATCATTCATTATCTTGGCAATTTCTTAAAGGCATGCAGCAAAATTTGTAAGATGTGACCTCCTTATTTCAAAGCCATGTTGATGTCCAACAAATGTTCCTCTCAATGTGGCCACATATTGCATTACCATTATTAGTTTATTGAAAATCCTACAATGAACATCTGACGATAGCAAAATTAGATTGGGTCCAAAGTTATGGGAGATGAATTTACAATCACGTGAAGCAAAAAAAAAAGGCACAATGTCACCTTCAGCAAGTTGTCTGTGCAGAACAGGAGGTGGGAAACTATAATGACATTGACTTGCATGAAATGGCTTAGCCAATTTGATTTTTATTTGCAAGAATGATCTCTGGCTCTTTTAGTTATGTTAGGACTGTTTATGCCTCTGGGCTTTGCATATGATAAGATCTTAAGCAGCTGTTGATGAAATATCTATGATGGTTACAATATTTTTTCTTCAATTAGTTGATGTCTCTGATGTAGATTATTAAACAGACTGCTTAATGTGCACTTTTCTTTGTGCTTTAGTACTTAAAAAATAAGTTTAGAAAACAATTCAGTAACATATTTTTTTGTTTTCTGTAACTTCTGAATTACTGAGTGGACAAATGTATGGAAAAAGGAAGGCCCTGGCTTTACTTCCCGATCTACACTGAGTTACTTACTTTCAGCTTGAATGGTGTTCGGGTGCTACAATTGCCTTTAATGCCACTGGTCACAAGAGAGAAAAATAAATCATTTATCCCATACCATGCTCCTGAGTTCTAAATAGTCATGAAAGACTCAATACTTGAGTAGTCTGCTAACATGTAGCTGGGGTTTTCTGCCTCTGTGTTTGTCAGGCAATAATTTCCTTGTCCATTAAAATGGAGGTGAAGGGTGGGGAAGGAAAATGCAGACTTGAGGGCATACAAGTGGAAAACTCCAGCCTTGATATCTGAAGAATGGTCACTTGGTCATTACTTCAAGGCTAAACCATATCCAACATATATTACTGTTTTCAGGGGAGGAGGGGTGAAAAATTGCAGGAGAAGTTTTGTGTATGTGGAGATTAAAAAGGTCCCTCAATGAAACTTTAGCTTCATTATCCAGATTTACCTTCTCAGAGAGAGGGCACATCTGTAGCAGAATTAGGGACTTTGGGGTTCACTTTGCCTTTGGGTGATTGTGTAAGGCTGACAATCCTGAATTGTCTCCAATTTATTTCCCAATTTCGAGAGGGGCTTAACAGATAGTTGTTTCGCCATCACCTGCTTTATACTATTGTCCAAGGTCAAACTTACCTATGTTGTTTTTTGGTGAGATTTAAAAGAATGAATATTGCTACTGGAATTGTTTTTCAGTTTACTCCCGTGCTGCATGCACTTCTCAAAAATACATCTAATTTCAGATAGTACATTTCAGATTACTGTACGAACAGTGGTCAACTGATTCATATACTAACGAGAACCTCAGAACATGAACTTAGGAAACAAAAGAACTCCATGTGAATAGCTGCTGTACACAGGGATGATTGTAAGAGTCTGTTTTGTTGGAAATGGAAATCTCACAATGGCAGTCCATATTGGAAATTCAAAACATGCTTGAACCTCTAACATTTGTTTTTGGCAGATGACACTTCTACTGGCAATGTGACTTTTAAAATAAAAGAATGGAATCCCTACAGTGCAGAAAGAGACCATTGCGTTTGCACCAACTCTTTGAAAGAGCACCTTATCCAGGCCCACCCCATGCCCTATCCCCGTAACCCACACATCACCCTGCTAATTCCTAACCAACACATCTTTGACACTAAGGGACAATCTAGCGTGACTAATCTACCTGACTTGCACATCTTTGGACTGTGGAAGGAAACCAGAGCACCTGCAGGAAATCCACACAGATACAGGGAGAATGTGCAAACTCCACACTGACAATCACCCAAGCCGGACGGGAATTGAACCTGGGTCCCTGGCGCTGTGAGACAGCAGTGCTAACCACTGTACCACTGTTGCCACTCTGGCAATTTTCCTTTACTTGGTCAGAAAAAGATAGAGGATATAAATGAGAAGCAGTTTCAAAATCCACAGTTTCAGCATGCATGGTTAACAAGCTGGGATAAACTTACTACATTGGGTCAAGAGCCATTGCAGTACCACGTTGGCACAGTGGTTAGCACTACTGCCTCACAGCGCCAGGGACCCGAGTTCAATTCCTGGCTTGAGTCACTGTCTGTGCAGAGTCTGCACATTCTCCCTGTGTCTGCGTGGGCTTCCTCCAGATATTCCGGTTTCCTCCCACAGTCCAAATGACGTGCTGGTTAGGTGCATTGGCCGTGCTAAATTCTCCCTCAGTGTACCAGAATAGGCGCCAGAGTGTGGTGACTAGGGGACTGTCACAGTAACTTCATTGCAGTGTTAATGTAAGCCTATTTGTGACACTAATAAATAAACTTTAAAATTTAAACTTTCTCAAGGGCAGTTAAGGACTGCTCATCTTGCAATGGTGCCCACATCCCATGATAAGAATGATAATAAAATACTGCATCAAAGAAACACTTCAAACATTAAGAGAAAAACATGGCCTTGCATCTTTGAATTGAATACATTCATCACCCTGAAGACCATAGGGAATATTTCCTGCTTTGCACTCTTGTTGCCAGGAATGCATATCTGGAAATTATAAAAGCCATTTTGTGATTCATATCCATTAACTGTTGCCTTATTATTCATCTATCTAGTTCCTGTAAGTCGACTTTTCCCTTCAATCTGAAAAGCATTTCTATGTAGCTTTTGTTGAGGTGTTTTGTTCAGGGCTAACAACTACTGACCATTACTGTATCCTCAACACTGAACTATAAACCACCCGCAAACAATCACATCAAACCATCTTTAGTGAATCAACCAACCAACCAACACTGCATTCAGAAATCAACCTGCTCATCATTGCCATGTTTTGCCCAAACTGTGTTTCTCCGATGTCCAAGACTCTTCCACAATGAATGACAGCAGATACTCTGGCCAAAATGCAAATCCCTTTTAGGAGCTTCATGCTTGTTTTATGTAGTAAAGAGTCTAACAACACCAGGTTAAAGTCCAACAGGTTTATTTGGTAGCAAACGCCACTAGCTTTCAGAGCGCTGCTCCTTCGTCAGGTGAGTGGGAGTTCTGTTCACAAACAGGGCATATAAAGACTCAAACTCAATTTACAGAATAATGAATAATGATTGGAATGCGAGTCTTTACAGCTAATCAAGTCTTAAAGGTACAGACAATGTGAGTGGAGAGAGCATTAGCACAGGTTAAAGAGATGTGTATTGTCTCCAGACAGGACAGTTAGTGAGACTTTGCAAGTCCAGGCAAGTTGTGGGAGTTACAGATAGTGTGACATGATCCCAGTTGAGGCCGTCCTCATGTGTGCGGAACCTGGCTATCAGTCTCTGCTCAGCGACTCTGCGCTGTCGTGTGTTGTGAAGGCCGCCTTGGAGAATGCTTACCCGAATATCAGAGGCCGAATGCCCGTGACCGCTGAAGTGCTCCCCAACAGGAAGAGAACAGTCTTGCCTGGTGATTGTCGAGCGGTGTTCATTCATCCGTTGTCATAGCGTCTGCATGGTTTCCCCAATATACCATGCCTCGGGACATCCTTTCCTGCAGCGAATCAGGTCGACAATGTTGGCTGAGTTGCAAGAGTATGTACCGTGTACCTGGTGGATGGTATTCTCACGTGAGATGATGGCATCCATGTTGATGATCCAGCACGTCTTGCAGCAGTTGCTGTGGCAGGGTTGTGTGGTGTCGTGGTCACTGTTCTCCTGAAGGCTGGGTAGTTTACTGTGGACAATGGTCTGTTTGAGGTTGTGCAGTTGTTTGAAGGCAAGAAGTGGGGGTGTGGGGATGGCCTTGGCGAGATGTTCGTCTTCATCAATGACATGTTGAAGGCTCCAGAGGAGATGTCGTAGCTTCTCCGCTCCGGGGAAGTACTGGATGACGAAGGGTACTCTGTCCACCGTGTTCCGTGTTTGTCTTCTGAGGAAGTCGGTGCGGTTTTTCGCTGTGGCTCATCGGAACTGTCGATCGATGAGTCGAGCACCGTATCCTGTTCTTATGAGGGCATCTTTCAGCGTCTGGAGGTGTCTGTTGCGATCCTCCTCATCCGAGCAGATCCTGTGTATACGGAGGGTTTGTCCGTAGGGGATGGCTTCTTTAATGTGTTTAGGGTGGAAGCTGGAGAAGTGGAGCATCATGAGGTTATCCGTGGGCTTGCGGTACAGTGAGGTGCTGAGGTAACCGTCCTTAATGGAGATGCATGTGTCCAAGAATGCAACCGATTCTGGAGAGTAGTCCATGGTGAGTCTGATGGTGGGATGGAACTTGTTGATGTCATCATAGAGTTGTTTCAGTGATTGTTCACCATGAGTTGAAAGGAAGAAAATGTCATCGATGTATTTAGTGTATAGCATCGGTTGAAGGTCCTGTGCGGTGAAGAAGTCTTGTTCAACTACCTTCAACAACCAGTTCTTCATCCAGATGCACGGAACAGCCATGGGGACCAAATTCGCACCTCAATATGCCAACATCTTCATGCACAGGTTCGAACAAGACTTCTTCACCGCACAGGACCTTCAACAGATGCCATACACTAAATACATCGATGACATTTTCTTCCTTTGGATTCAAGGTGAACAATATCTGAAACAACTATATGATGACATCAACAACTTCCATCCCACCATCAGTGTCACCATGGACTACTCTCCGGAATTGGTTGCATTCTTGGACACACGCACCTCCATTAAGGACGGTTACCTCAGCACCTCACTGTACCGCAAGCCCATGGATAACCTCACGATGCTCCACTTCTCCAGCTTCCACCCTAAACACGTTAAAGAAGCCATCCCCTATGGACAGGCCCTCCGTATACACAGGATCTGCTCGGATGAGGAGGATCGCAACAGACACCTCCAGACGCTGAAAAATGCCCTCATAAGAACAGGATATGGCGCTCGACTCATCGATCAACAGTTCCGACGCGCCACAGCGAAAAACCGCACCGACTTCCTCAGAAGACAAACACGGGACACGGTGGACAGAGTACCCTTCGTCATCCAGTACTTCCCTGGAGCGGAGAAGCTACGGCATCTCCTCCGGAGCCTTCAACATGTCATTGATGAAGACGAACATCTCGCCAAGGCCATCCCCACACCCCCACTTCTTGCCTTCAAACAACCGCACAACCTCAAACAGACCATTGTCCGCAGTAAACTACCCAGCCTTCAGGAGAACAGTGACCACGACACCACACAACCCTGCCGCCACAGCAACCTGTGCAAGACGTGCTGGACCATCAACACGGATGCCATTATCTCACATGAGAACACCATCCACCAGGTACACGGTACGTACTCTTGCAACTTGGCCAACATTGTCTACCTGATACGCTGCAGGAAAGGATGTCCCGAGGCATGGTACATTGGGGAAACCATGTAGACGCTACGACAACGGATGAATGAACACCGCTCGACAATCACCAGGCAAGACTGTTCTCTTCCTGTTGGGGAGCACTTCAGCGGTCACGGGCATTCGGCCTCTGATATTCGGGTAAGCATTCTCCAAGGCGGCCTTCACAACACACGACAGCGCAGAGTCGCTGAGCAGAGACTGATAGCCAGGTTCCGCACACATGAGGACGGCCTCAACTGGGATCATGTCACACTATCTGTAACTCCCACAACTTGCCTGGACTTGCAAAGTCTCACTGGCTGTCCTGTCTGGAGACAATACACATCTCTTTAACCTGTGCTAATGCTCTCTCCACTCACATTGTCTGTACCTTTAAGACTTGATTAGCTGTAAAGACTCGCATTCCAATCATTATTCATTATTCTGTAAATTGAGTTTGAGTCTTTATATGCCCTGTTTGTGAACAGAACTCCCACTCACCTGACGAAGGCGCAGCGCTCTGAAAGCTAGTGGCGTTTGCTACCAAATAAACCTGTTGGACTTTAACCTGGTGTTGTTAGACTCCTTACTGTGTTTACCCCAAGCCAACTCCGCATCATGTTTTATGTAGCACAGGCTAGCTTCAACTTATTCTAAACATTCAAGATTTTGCATCCCTTGCTCATGTGTGCAACCCAAAACAGTGCGCTTAGCATTGGGAGCATAGTGCACTTATGTAAATGAACAGATAGCATGCTGCCAAAATGGGAACGAGAAGGGTTAATCGTGCATTGGGATCACTGTCTATTTTCAGACCTTATCCAGTTTTTACCCCTGTATGTGCATATACTTGAATCATACACATTCAAAGAGCCTGTACATTCCTACAGCTAAAGGGTACCTGTTTGACAAAGTATGAGCCTTTTTATACCAGTCCAATCTGAAAGGCATAATAGCAACAACAACTGGAGATGATTACAGAGATAGAGAGGAGCAAGGTTAATTTAGAAACATGGATGAATGTTTTAAATTGAAGCCTCTATTAACCTAGAACCAAAATTAGTCAGTGAGCAATGAGGTGATCAATGAGCAGGACTTGATGCAAGGAAGAACACAGATAACATAGTTTTGGAGTTTAACTTTACAGAGGGTAGGGGTGTGGGTTGCCAGCTAGGAATGCATCGCAATCTAGTGCAAATCTAGAGTTAACAAAGGTATGCATGAGGATTTCAGCACCAGAGTAGCTGAGACAGGGGCAAAATGTGGTGATGTTGTAAAAGTGGAAATATGTGACCTCAGTGATAGCATGGATGTATGGTTGGGCACTCATCTCGGGGTCAAATGTAGCTCTATGGAATGCAATTGGAAGGTTCAGTAGATTTTATTTGCATCTCTATCAGATCTCACACTCTTTCCAGTATACATTGCCATTCAAACCCTGAGCAAAACATCTGTACCACAGCAACATTCCTAACATTTGACACATCTGCCAACAGAAGACAGCCCCAACTGGAATCAAAACATTGGATGCTTCTGAAACCTTTAAGTTTAAGAGAAAGGTATTTCCAACATTCCTCTGAAATGGCTTGCTTGAGGTTAAGTTTTGTCTTCTCCTGGACAAGTGATGTTGATGGGACAGAGAGTGGATGGCCATTGCTACATTTTCCTCTCCCCTCCTTCTGGCAGGCATATTAAAAAATACATGAAGAATGGGCATGGAATTGGCAAATAAATTTCATTAGAGGTGAAGTGTGCATTTTGGCATGGAGAATAAAAAGACCCCAAACTCCCTGGAAAATAAGCATCTAGTTGGGTTGTGGAGCAAAAGGAATTGGAATGCAGAAACGCAAAACACTAACGGTAATCATGCAAATGAACAAAATTAATAAAATAGCAAAAATAACACTGGAGTTCATTTCTAGAGATAGAATTGAAAACATGAGAAATTGGTGGAAATGCCCCATCCTGCCTGTAGCAGGTTTGCTGGCGGGCAGGAGCACAGAGTCTGGCGAGAGCGGTAAACGTGATGTGGAGATGCCGGCGTTGGACTGGGGTAAACACAGTAACAGTTTTAACAACACCAGGTTAAAGTCCAACAGGTTTATTTGGTAGCAAATACCATTAGCTTTTGGGAGCGCTGCTCCTTCGTCAGATGGAGTGGCCATCTGATGAAGGGGCAGTGTTCTGAAAGCTAATGGTATTTGCTACCAAATAAACCTGTTGGACTTTAACCTGGTGTTGTTAAAACTGTTACTGAGAGCAGTAAAGTCAGACACCTGCTGGCATAAAATCATGTTGCAATTCTCCCAATGGCGGATTGATGGTGGTTGGTCTACCTGCTGATTGGTGGCATGAATACTATTTGCATTCGACATCCTGTCAGACCCTCCAACTGTGCATCACGCCAGCATGAAATTACATTGGTCCAAAGCTCGATTGATAAAGATTGGCGTGTGCAAGGCAGTCCTTAGTTTGCAAGAGACTTCTGAGGTGAGTGCATCAAAGCTTACCTGCCATAGCGCTATGCTGCTCCAGATGTGCTATTTACCATACTGCCAAGGCTAACAGATTCCTGCCCTTCATCTCCTAGCTGGTCTTCATTGTCAGCACTGTGTTGCTGGATCCATGGACCCTCCTGTGTCTCCGTGTCGGATCAGTACAATGCCTGGGGTTGGGGGTACAGGAGTCTCCTTCCCGGTGGTGCCACACACCAATATCTACCTGGACAGCACTGCACTGCAGGACTCAGGCAGCCATCACAACAGAGGTCTGAAAGTTCAACCGGGGGTGGGGTGCGAGTTAAGACCAGGTGGGGGGGGCGGGGGGGGGGGGGAGGGGGGGAGTCAAGGGGAGTAGTGTGGAAGAAAGACTGTACAAGGATTGGAGGGGGTGAGGCAAGGGCATATGATGGCAGGCAGAGGGGCAAGGATTGAATGAGGAAGACGAAAGGCAGAGGGAAGACCGAGGGGAGGGAAGCCGGACACTGTCAAGGCTGCGTGAAACACAGACAAGCAAAGGGGGTCTAAGGGCTGGCATTTGCATTACTAGAAGAGGATGCATGCAGACTGCAAACTATGGAGTGGGTGTGTGATAGAGTGACACATTAGAGATGTTCACATGAACATTACCAGGTCAGGTCAGGGCAGTTCTTTGTGAAGGTCACTGTTGTCCACAGTCCTCTTTAGAAACAGGAACAATGTCAAGGCTCCCCCTCATTCACCCACTTCCAATACTGGATGGTTCTTTTTGGCGTGTCGGGGTGGGGGGTAGGTGGGGAGGGGGGTGCGGTGTTGAGAGCCACAACTGATCTCCTGGGCAACAGCCTCCCAGCCTGGAGAGGTGAGGTTGGTGTGTTTCTTTGAGCCATCCCTGGGGTAGAACACTTGTTGTTGGGCCCAGACTCCCTGAATGATGGGCTCAAGGGCCCTTTCACTGAAAGCCAGTGTAACCTTCATCTCGAGGCTGCTAGCTTTTGATCTGTGTTGTTTACATTCTGCATGATCCAGTGAAGACAGGAGAGTGTGAGATGAGTGCGCTGGGCTGATGTTTAAATATGGAGCCAGAACCTTTCAACCCAGCAGCTGATGACAGGTGGACAAATGCTGCCAGGTGATTCAGAGGGGAATGTGCCTGTGCATAATTAATGAGGTTTGACAGGCTCGGCTTCATGTCTGGTAGGACATACTGTACAAGAGGTTGCAGTCCAGGGCCAGGTAAGCTTTGTGCTGCTCGTGATAGAGATCACAGAATGGGGAGGAGGTACGATTTGGTACAGCATGATTTGGATGGTCTGGGAGTAATTACAGGGGTGTGGAAGGAAGACTGGAGTCAGAGTCATAGCGTTATAGAGGTTTACAGCATGGAAACAGGCCCTTCGGCCCAACTTGTCATGCCGCCCTTTTTTTAAACCCCTAAGCTAGTCCCAATTGCCCGCGTTTGGTCAATATCCTCTAAACCCATTTTACCCATGTAACTGTCTAAATGCTTTTTAAAAGACAAAATTGTACCCCCCTCTACTACTACCTCTGGCAGCTTGTTTCAGATACTCATCACCCTGTGTGTGAAAAAATTGCCCCTCTGGACCCTTTTGTATTTCGCCCCTCTCACCTCAAACCTATGCCCTCTAATTTTAGGCTCCCCCACCTTTGGGAAAAGATATTGACTATCTCGCTGATCTGTGCCCCTCATTATTTTATAGACCGCTGTAAGATCACCCCTAAGCCTCTTACGCACCAGAGAAAAAAGTCCCAGTCTATCCAGCCTCTCCTTATAACTCAAAACATCAAGTCCTGGTAGCATCCTAGTTTAATAATATCCTTTCTATAATAGGGTGACCAGAACTGTACACAGTATTCTAGTGTGGCCTTACCAATGTCTTGTACAACTTCAACATGACGTCCTAACTCCTGTATTCAATGTTCTGACCAATGAAACCAAGCATGCTGAATGCCTTCTTCACCACTCTGTCCACTTGTGACTCCACTTTCAAGGAGCTATGAACATGTACCCCTAGATCTCTTTGTTCTATAACTCTCCCCAATGCCCTACCATTAACTGAGTAAGTCCTGCCCTGGTTCGATCGACCAAAATGCATCGCCTTGCATTTATCTAAATTAAACTCCATCTGCCATTCGTCAGCCCACTGGCCCAATTGATCAAGATCCTGTTGCAATCCTAGATAACCTTCTTCACTGTCCACTATGCCACCAATCTTGGTGTCATCTGCAAACTTATTAATCATGCCTACTAAATTCTCATCCAAATCATTAACATAAATGACAAATAACAGTGGACCCAGCACCGATCCCTGAGACAATTTTGTATCCATTTGGCTACCTCACCCTGGATCCCGTGAGATTTAACCTTATGCAACAACCTACCATGTGGTGCAGAGATGGGATTAGTCAGTGAGAGATCATGAAGGAGTTGGAAAAAGACCAGAGGGAGTGACATGGGGGATTTGAGAGAAATTGGAAGAAGGGATGTTGTAGAGAAATTGAAAGAAGAGATGGAGAATTAGGGGGAATCAGTTATTGTGAGGAGGGTGGATGGGTTCAAATGATTGTGATAGTGTATGCCATGTGAATGGCTTCACAGAGATCATGGAGTGGAGATACCAGCATTGGACTGGGGTGGGCACAGTAAGAAGTCTCACAACACCAGGTTAAAATCCAACAGGTTTATTTGGTATCGTGAGTTTTCGGAGCACTGCTCCTTCAGTCACTCCGGCCACTCACCCGATGAAGGAGCAGCGCTCCGAAAGCTCATGATACCAAATAAACCTGTTGGACGTTAACCTGGTGTTGTGAGACTTCTTACAGAGATCATGGAGGATGAGGTGGTTTACAAATTATCTTGTTGAGTTTGAAGGAAACCCTTCTCCTTTTCGCCCACAATCAGTGCTTTGAATACAGTTACCTGATGGGTTCAAGCCTGCTCTCCTTCTTTTATTTGCTAGGCTTCTTGAAGACTGGGAAGCCTGGCTAACTGTGGTTAAAAATAGTATAATTATTAAAACATTATTAAAACATGGTCTCATTAAAACATTTCCATAGCCAACCTTTCCCCTGTGACGTAACTCACCCCACCTCCATTAAAACCAGACACAGGCAGATTAGATGTGGGTTGGACCCCTGTTTTAGATTTTTAATACTTTAAATTCCCACCTGAGCTCTAAAATTACTCTCAAGGTCAACATCTCTTCTAAAAATGTAGCATTCCGTCAATACCGCAATGAAATGTCATCCTATTTGTCATACCAGGATATGACCACTTAGCTCCTGACTCAGAAGTTAGGATCCAAACAACTGAGCCAAACAAACAACTGAACTAGTGCTTTTGATTAAAGCAAAATCTGTTGCCACTTAAATCAGACACCACTTGCTACTTAAATCAATGAACCAATCTGCGCTAACATCAAAGGCACTACTTATTGTGAAATTATCAAAAAGATAAACATTATTCTGCAAAATCAGATTAACAGTAAATTGATTCTGAAAAGTGTGCAGATGTAATATTTTCTCACCCAAACTGCAGCTGCAAAAGATTCAATGGCAAACATTGTGGAATGTCTAAAATACACGAATCAAAAGATCCCCATTATGGAATTACAAAATGCAAATATTGCACAATCACCACCAAACTAAATTTAATCTGATAGATGATAAAGCTTCCCATTCAAACCTGATCAATTTTGTCAGACTACTGCACTCGCCAACTGTAAATATATTCAATAATGGAGATAGATTGAATTGCATGCTCCCAGTTAACTAGCATGCAAACAGGAAATTATGTTTCTTAATTTTTGCTCCCACTTGAGGACAGAGATTAGGTTCAAGGTCCTATATAAATTAACAATTTTCTGTTTGAAAGGCCGCAGCTGGGCTACTGAGGCAACACATTTATTACTTAATTATAGATCTTAATCATTTGTTCTGTTGTCCCTTCTGACAACAATGTCCATTCTCCTGTGTAATATATCCTTGTGATTCAATCTATTATTCTATATGAGATTTTACCCTCATAAATTCCTGAAGAGATGAGGGTGGAATTTTTATAGGATTCCTCTGATTTCTAGCTGTAACTCTGATCACGAGATCAGTGAAAGCTTTGTAGAAATTGCTTAAATAACTGTTTATGTCATTTCTCCAGGATAGAATTACGTAGAGCTTGATAGCACTGAAACATGCCATTCGGCCCAGTTGGTGCTTCTGCTCCACATCCTTGCACCTGACTGCAATTTTGCAACCGCACAGATGGAGGATGGAGATCAGGAAAATCCCAGCAGAGATGTTCAGGTATTACTCTCTTTGCCTGGGCGCACTGGGTTGCAATTTCATACAGTTAAAAAGAAAAAAAAGACTGTGACATGCATAACATACTTTTATGAATCCTCACACTACACAGAAACATTTTTGGGTACGTTATTTTAATCTGACAATGTTGCTAAAATGAAAATGGGTTGCTTTAGTTTTGTTCAGCCCGAGACAAAACCTTAGGGCGGGATTTTCCAGCTTCCCGGTGGCGTGTTTTCTATTGGCGGAGGTGGCTCGCCATTGGCCACTGGTAGGATCTTCCAGTCCCACTAGTGTCTATGACTTTTTGCATTGCTTGTCTGTTCCGCCATCAGGGAACCCATTGCAGGGGATTGCCTTTTGCAGGACTGGGAAATCCTGCCCCTTATTTTGTAGAAATTATTCTTTTTCAATACAATATATAAAAATATATAGAATGGTTATAATTTAATACAATTTGAGTTTATTTATTTGTGTCACAAGTAGGCTTACATTAACACTGCAATGAAGTTACTTTGAAAATCCCCTAGTCATCACACACAAGCACCTGTTCAGGTACACTGAGGGAGAATTTTGCATGGCCAATGCACCTAACCAGCACATCTTTTGGACCATGGGAGGAAACTGGAGCACCCAGAGGAAATCCACACAGACACGGGGAGAACGTGTAGACTCCACACAGACAGTGACCCAAGCCAGGAATCGAACCCAGGTCCCTGGCAGATGTGAAGCAGCAATGCTGATCATTGTGCCACGGTGCCAAATTCTAAGCAACCTGACTTCTAAGCAAGCATCAAACAAAGACGTTTCACTTACTTTCCTACAGTTCTGTCACACAATCAATTCTCTTGGTCTCCTACATTGTTCTATCGAAGTTCAATGGAAGCTCGAGAAACAGAATCTCATCCTTCAGTCAGACAATTTATAGTCTTCTGGACTCAAAATTGAGTGCAACAATTTCAGATCATGAGCAGTGTTACCATTTATTAGGAAACCAGTTGTTGATAATGATTCTTCTATTGCCATTTATACTCCTCCAGACCCATTTCTTTACTTATCCCAATGGCATCACCTTATGCCTTGCACTGTCATCCCTTTTGTCGTTTAATCTCTCCTGTCTTCCATCCAATCACAGATAGTAACAAAGGAACATATGAACAGGAGTAGGCCATGCAGCCTGTAGAGTTTGCTCTGCCAATCAATATGACCTTAGCAAATCAGACACTTCAGTGCCTTTTATACACACTGGCTGGAATTTTCCGACCGTTCTCGTCAGTAGGATCTTCAGGTCCCGCTGATGGTGAACCCCTACCATGGGTTTCCTGGCAGTGGAGGCTGCTTAAAACCGGAAACCCCATTGACAGCGACATGATCAGAAGATCCCGTCATTCATGATGTGAAAAACCCTGCCTACTATCTCCATAACTCTTTATGTCATTATCAATCAGAAATCTATCAATCTCTATCTTAAACATACTCAGTTACTGAGCTTCCACAGCCCTCTGGGGTAGAGAATTCCAAAGAGTCACAACATTTCTTCTCATCTCGGTCCTAAGTGCCTTCCCCTTTATTTTGAAATTATGTCCCCTGGTTCTAGTCTCCTCAACAAAGGGAAACATCTTACCTGCAACTGCCCTGTCTGTCCCTTCAAGTGTTTTGTAGGTTTTGATGAGGTCATCTCACATTCTTTGAAACTCTAGCAAATACAGGCCCAGTTTTCTCAATCTCTCTTCATAAGACAGCCCTACCATCCACAGAACAAGTCTGGTGGATCTTTGCTGCACTCCCTCTATGGCAATAATATCCTTTCTGAGGTAAGGGGACCAAAACTGCACGCAGTACTCCAAGTGCGGTCTAACCAAGCTTCTATACAATTGAAGCAAGACGTCACCACTCCTGTACTCCAATCAACATCCCATTCGCCTTCCTAATAGCTTACTGCACCTGCATGTTAGCCTTCAGTAATTTATGGACAAGGACTCCCAGGTCCCTTTGTACATTTACACTTTCTAATCTCTTACTATTTAGAAAATACTCTGCACATCTGTTCCTTCTACCAAAGTGGATTACCTCATATTTTCCACCTGCCATGTTCTTGCCCACTCACTAAGTCTGTCCAAATCTTTCTGTATAAAGCATTCTTTCTGGTTGTATCAGTGCTTGGTATGGCTCCTGCTCTACCCAAGACTGCAAGAAATTACAAAGGGTCGTGAATGAAACCCAGTCCATCACGCAAACCAGCCTCCCATCCACTGACTCTGTCTACACATCCCACTGCCTCGGAAGAGTGGCCAGCATAATTAAGAACCCCACGCACCCCAAACGTACTCGCTTGCACCTTCTTCCGTCGGGAAAAAGATACAAAAGTCTGAGGACACATACCAGGCAACTCAAGAACAGCTTCTTCCCTGCTGCCATCAGACTTTTGAATGGACCTACCTCATATTAAGTTGATCTTTCTCTACACCCTAGCTATAACTGTAACGCTACATTCTGCACTCTCTCATTTTCTTCTTTATGAACGGTGTGCTTTGTCTTTTACTGTAGATTTATGATAACTGTACCTTGTACAGGAGAGCTGCTATGTCTTTGTGAGTACAACACATATTATTAGTGCAATGAACTGACTTCACCAAAGTTCTGAATAGGTTGACATGGGGAAATTCTTTGCAGATAGCAATGAGTTTTGATCTTGGCAAACATTGGCAATGCCATCCTTTTTTTGTAATTGGTTGTAGATGTCCTTGATACAGGTGGTAAAGTTCTGTGACTGGCTGCCAGTTGAGTGAGTCATGGCAGACATCCACAATCATTGTACCATGGTCTAAAAATATGAGTTTTTGCTTTCTGCTTGTTTAGCCACGTCTTCTTTATCTGAACTATATTAAAAAAACCTGTAGCTTAAAGTTCATTTAAAAAATGTTGCCTGAAGAAATGCATTCAAAATGCTTTTATTTCAAAATGTGCATTCAAACCCTCACAAATATGAAAAGCTGTTCACCAGATACAATATTCTACTGACAGAGAAATTGAAAACGAAATGCTATTCTCCTTGAAAAATTCCATTGCCCTTAGAAATTGCTTGCTGAAGTAAAAAAAAACATCAAGGATAAAATTGTACGAGGTGTCCATTTAAGTTTGAAGGTGAGGCCTTGATGAGGCTGAGTCCTGAAAGAAGTCTGTTTGGAGATCAAGGTGAGTCCAGGATGGTTATGTTCAGTAATGGAAGTTTGCAAGCAGGTGAACTCCCTGCAGCAGACTCAGTAGTCTGAAATCTGAGTCTTGCAAGTCTATTCTAATTGAGAGCATTATAGTGACATTCAACTAACCAAACCCGCTCTGCAAAAGAACTCAAAAAAGTTACCCCAGTACTGGTAACTCTACAAGTCAAATTAATAAGGAGGTCCGAGGTGGACAGGCAGAGTGATTTACCCTTACAAGCTACAGTTTACTTGCCCATACTTTGAGGGTGATTAAGCTTTACCAATCCCTGCCCAAGCTGTCTGGAACTTGATGCTTCCTCTATTAGGAAAAAGTGTGCATTTCATATTAAGCAAGGAGAAACCTCACAAGCAGATTTACCAGCCGTTTCATGTGGAGACTATTGGGGTCAGGGGTCGCTGTATGGGCCAGCCATTCAGACAACTCTCATTACAATTTAGGAGGGTTTTCTAATACTCAGATTCTAGCAGGAAAAATAAATAATTAATCCAGGTGAGTGGGAAAAATAAAGATCTAGAATTTAAACTATGAAGTGTTCATTTTTCCCGTGTAGGCAAATTTTGCCTAAAACAGGCTCCTTGCAAAGTTAAATATGGGGCCTAACATTGATCGAAGGCCCTCTCTGCAAAATCCGGTCACCTTTAATGCAACCTATGGCAGGCCAGCAGAGTCCAGACTGACATGTGGCCACAACCACATGCTCAAGAGCTCAAGAACATGGAGCTGGAAGGAGCAGGAGAGCTCTTCTTGATCTGACATTCAATCCAACCTGACAGCTACTGATCCCCTCCATTGCAAACTCAAACATATCCCCCCCATTTCACCCGCTGAATTCCAGTCTCTGCCCTCCCCAATCCTGCCCTCAGCCCACTGCACAGCATCATCTGCTTATAGGTAGCTTATTGCTACCTATCGTCTTCTGGCCACTGTCAGCTTCCCGACTAGATCCACTGTTCCCTTTAATGGCTTAATTGAAGGTTTCTGATTACATTGCAAAGGCCTGATCTTTGATTTCTGCTCAGTGCCCCTACTTGGAGATACTGTGATGAGACCCAAAAACCAATATAACGTGTGTCTTGAACTGATTTATTAAAGTGTGGGTGGGTATTGCTCCTGTCGTTCCCTGCACAACACTTTCATGCATGCCAGAGTGTGTAGCTCAAAAGGTTTGTCATATATTTTCTCTGTATTGATAGAGCAAGTCACAAACACATATTGATGTTTCAATAATATAAGTCAGAAGTGCTTAATGATTGCATTTGCACCATTGTGTGTCAGATTTTAAGCCACAGGAGGTTACAGGTTATTTTATCAGAGAACCATTGAATCATGTAACCCTAAAGGGGACTATTCAGCCCATCCTGCTGACTCCTTAGAAGAACTATTCATTATGTTCCATGCCAATGCACTTTCCCTATGATGTTGCAATATATTCCCTTCAAGTATTTATCTAATCCTCTTTTGAAAGTTATTATTGAATCTGCTTTCACTACTCTTTCAGGCAGTGCTTCTGTGAGAGAAAATAGGAAATATGCATCCTACTCAGAATCATCGAATCATACTTAAGGACATAAACGGGAGTTATCAAATGTAGAGTACCTTTGACCAGTGGGTACCAATATGAACATTGTCATTGTTCTAGTCTGGACTGTTCAGATATTGAAAATTCTGTTTGTTGAATAATTCTAATTACATTCTGATGCAGTGTTTCATTGCTTACAATACCTTACGCAGATCTGACCACAAAATGCTTTTTGTTATGCAGTGACTGCAATGGTATCATCAAGATTTGAGACTTTTTTAGGAACAAATGGTATTTATTGATAAAAGAAACTTAGGTACAAGAGGTTTATTGAGCATGGAGGCTGCCCTGGGGCAGAGCCCAGTTCTACATGCTCACAACATGCTTAAGAAACGATGAGAGGACTCTCTCTCTCTCTCTGGTGTGATCACTCACCCTCAGTTCCCATTAGTCTCTCAAGTCAGGTGACCCACATCTGCTGTACTGTCTTAAAGTGGCAGACACCACATACACAATATTTATGAATGTGGAAATTATGCCATGGAACACTAACACATGAATGTTTCATCATTTGTCTCAAATGTCTGTCCATTATTTTTTTAAAGGCTTTAAGACACATCCCTAAAATAAGAAAATAGCACTGTTAAAATAGTAGAGATGAATGCATTGAGTATTTGTATACTTGGATCTCATGAGATGGATAAATTTGGAAGATCTGAGGATGATTCCGAATGAAATAGCATTTTCAACATCGCTATGGAGTTGATACAAATCTCACAGCTTGAGTTTTTTTTAAGGTTTTAATCAAATCCATCTGATTCATTATTGTCCTTTAGGGAAGGAAACCTACTGTCTTAAATCAGGTTGATATATGTCTCCAGTTGTGCGTCAAAAGAAGTAATGGCAACATGAGGAGAATCTATTATGTGCAGCGGGTGGTTAGGATCTGGAATTCACTGCCATAGAATGTTGTGGAGACAGATTCTATCGAGGCTTTCCAAAGAGAATTGGATCATTATCTGAAGAAGAAAAACTTGTAGGGCCACGCAGGAATGGAAGGGGAATGGTACTGGATAAATTGTTTTTTCAATGAACTGGTACAGACATGGCAGGTCAAATGGCTGGCTTCTGTGCTGTGACTATTCCATGACTCTATGATTCAATCCTGCAACAATGTGATTGACTCCTAACTGCCCACTGGAATTGATTAGCGAAACTACTCAGTTGAAATTACAGGAAAGATAAACAAGAGTAACACCACTTGACTGTGACCTAGGTATCAACTTACATCAGGAGAAAACGACACCTAACCTAGCTGGACATTGAGACAGGAGTAGGCCATTCAGCCCCTTGAGCCTATTCCACCATTTAAATTGCTCATGACTGATGTCTATCCAAACTCCTTCTACCTGTCTTGGTTGCATATCCTTAATATCCTTGCCTAGGAAAACTTTATCAATCTCAGTTTTGAAATGTTCCATTGACCTAACCTCAGCTGGGTTTTGGGGAAGTGTGTTCCATATTTATAACACTGTTTGCGTGAAGAAGTGCTTTCTGACAGAGATGTCAGAAGGAGATTTTAGGAGAGATGTCCCACAGTCGAATCAATTGACAGCCTGACAGAATCAAAGTCACAGAGTCATACCTTTCAGTCAGCATCCCAGATGCCTCCAGGCACAGCTTACTTTAGGTATGTCCTCTTGTATTGGCAGGACAGAATCACCAGAGATCATGGCACATCATATGCTGTCATGTGGGTTTGGCCCTTGGACTCCTTAGTGTTGACATCAGAAGCAATTAAGTCTCTAGATTTTGAGGTCAAAGTGGGGAAGGAATCTTCCTTCTGACCACCACCTACCATTCTCCCTCAGCAGTTGAATCAATAATTTGCTGCGTTGAACACCAGTTGGAAGAAGCACTGAGGGTAGCAAGGGCAGAAATTGACCTCTGGGTCAAGGCCTTTAATATCTACCATATTGAGTTGTTTGATAGCACCACCAGTCTTATAACTGCCAGACTAGACCTGTCACAGGTGATGATAACATGATGAACTAAGCTGCTTTACCTCACATCACCAATCTACTTCTTATGAATACATTTACCTATAACAGCTAGGTTGATAGGAATGACCACCTCATAATTCCATCTTAACACTGAGGACCATTTCTATCGTGTCATTGGCATTGTGCTAAATGGGATAAATTAAGAACAGATCTAGCACTTCAAAACTGGATATCCATAAAGGTGTTGTTTGCAACCATAACAGCATAATTGCATTCCACCATAATCTGTGATCTCATGGCCCAGTACATCCCTCATTTACTGTTGCCTATAGCATTTTGAAAAGTGCAAAGATAATTTTCATCATTTTAAGCTACCAGGCACATTTGTACCAGCAGAGTGAGTTGCAAGAGTCTGCAGAAGCAGTTTAATATAGAAAGCCATTGTTGCTCATGCAATTTTAATTTTGGGTGTCTCAGGCTGTTTTATGTTCCAAAAATTTCACATCTATTATTACATTCAAGCTATATGGAACCAACTCTGGTTCAATGAGGAGTGTAGGAGAGCATGCTAGAAACAGTACCGAGTACTGAAAATAGATGCCAATCTGATTAAGCTAGTGTACAGGACTACATGCTTGCTAAATAGCAGAGACAACATACTATCAAGGTAAAGTGACCCCATAGCCAATGGATCAGGTCAAATCCCTGAAATTCTGTCACATGCCGTCATGAATGATGTTGGACAATTAAGCAACTAACAAGAGAAGAAGGCTCCATGCATATACTCATCCTTGAATGGTGAAGCTCAGCATGTGAGTGCAAAAAACAAACCTGATATATTTGCAGCTATCTTCAACCAGGAATGGGGAGTAAATGATCCTCCAGACCTCCTCCTGAGACACCCACCATCTTGGATGTAAGCCTTTAAACTATTCCACTCATTCTATGTGACATTAAGAAATGTCTGCGCCTTTACACAGTGAAGGAGATGGGAATATTCTGAATACCTGTGCTGTGGAATGAGTCATATGTTAGCTAAACTATTCTGGTACAACTACTGACATCCTCTTGACAACATCTACTCTTTCAAGGCCATTAAGAATGTCAAATGTTTCAATGAGATCACCTCTCATTCTTCCTAACTCTAGGGCAGTTATTTCCAAGTCGTGGTCCGCGGACCACTGGTGATCTGCGAAAGTACTGCAGGAGGTCCGTGGAAAAAGACATCAGCCTTCTCATTAGGTAAACATTGTCTGTTTCCACTGGTAGGCCCACTGCAGGTATATATGGTATGACACATGCAATGTACTTGTGAGTGTGTATCAGAAACTATTAGAAATAGCATCATTTTAATACCCGCTAAAATATAAAATTGATTCCCGTCAGTCATAGGGTATGTAAAAAAAAGTTTAAAACGGTTCATGTATGTCATGGTCTGCAAAAACCTTCATCCTTCAAGCTACCTAAAGTGATGGATATGCAGCAAATCAAATCCATTGGAGATGGGGTAGCTTCACTTTGGCTGATGGTTGAAGAGACAAATCCATGAGATGCAGACTATCAACCGGCTAATTTTTATATCATCTGCAAACTTCTTAATCATGTTTCCTTATATTTCCTTAGATAAGGAGACCAAAACTGTACACAATATTCTTAAGTGTGGTCTCACCAAGGCCCTATATAATTGCAGTAAAACTTCTTTACGCTCCTGCCCCAATCCCTTTGACTACTCCAATGAGAATGCAAATAACAGACCCAAGGAACCGAGGTGCAACTTCCTGTGAAGGCCACCAGTGGGTGCAAATACATGTTTAAAGGACAACAGAAGCATATCTCATGATGAAGAAATTTTAGGCCCAAATTATTTTTGTTGCTTTCCCGTGTGCATTGGCTAAGCAGAACTACACAGAGCAGAGAGTTTACACAGAGATAGATAGACTTGGCCAGGATTCCATACAGATGTAATAAGTCTTCGGAGGCAGAAGTCTCTTCACCAAAATTCCTTTATTTACAATTCCAACAGCAATACACAGAGTGCTGTCAGTCAGCAGTCTACCTTCGGGAGTGCCAGAGGAACTGACACTCCCAGTTAAATACAAGGAAAAGACTCCCTGATTGGCCCATCAATTGACTCCTTAATTAGGGAGTTCATATTCTAAAAGGCCAACCTCAATGGCCTGACTGAAGTCATTACAACAAAAATAACACAAGCTTTTATATTTGTTTTGTAGTTTATCCCTTTGGCAATACAGCTTTATTTGCCTTTTTACCTGTAGTGAAGCACTGTGCTGGAAGATTTATAGATTCACCCACTACAATTCTTTACTCACTGCATCAGTAGGGCAAAAACTGCCAGAAACAAAATGTCAGCCCATTTTAGACTACACCCATTTTTCTTTTCCATTCACCAATTTAATTTAACCCCCATCCTATCTTGCTTCATTATTTATATGTTAATTATTTTATATTTATTTAATACATATTTATTCCTGTGACCTATTGGTCTGGTTGTGTTAAGAGATCTGACTCCTTCAGAATCCTGGGGGTGGGGGGTGGAGGGAGCTAGAAATAATTGATATTAATTAATTTTAGAGACTGAGTTTGTAGTTTGCTGCATGGTCTGAGAATAAAAGATGGTTCTCCAATTAAAATGCTGTCTCATTTGGTTGCATTGTTTCCCATTATTTATCCTTCCTATGTTAATTTAATCTGTAAATTTGTAGGACTTCCTCATTAAAATCTTATTTAAGTCATTCATCTATAACATGTTCTTATTTCTACACACACTTGTCATCTACAAAATCTCTCTTCCCGTTGTCATAGGGTGGTTATACTTATGTGTTAATTTTTTTCAATTATAATCCCTGAGTTTACATTTCTCGGGGAAACAGCCCATGTAAACTTCCCACGTTGTAATTACACCTGTCCATCAGTGGTGCCATTATGTTGCTTCTGCATTTTCTAGCTCTTTCACCTATACTGCAGAGAAACTGCTATTCTCTAATCAACTCTACTTCTATTTTCAAAACTTTAATTCGTTTTGCTGTTTAATTATAAATAATGTGAACTAAGGGCAAAATATATGATTTGCGAGGATTAAATGATGCCTGCACATCCTAACCTCTAATGCTATTTCACTTATACATGGTGTTTTCTTCCCATGTACAATGCCATTGCATTGACTTGTATACTAAAAGCCATTCGGATTCCAAGATGGATTAATGAGATATCCTACTTACAAGCATTTTCCACCTGAAAGATTTTCATTGTTTTCAACTTTCTTCTGGAGATTTCTTAAGCAGTATTTTATTCCAATCAACCGATTTGCCTATTTCATTGAATTTTGCTCTACTAGAGTTCAGTATTTTTGTTCTATTGATGATTTTTTGTTTCTCGCGATACAATAATCATTGGATCCTGGATTTTGTCATTGTTTTATGTAACACTCCATATCTAGATCATTATCAATAATAGCTTTAGAACAATCCAAGTGTGAAGTCAGGAACTTGGTTCACATGAGAATTCAATACAGAGGGGGAATGAGATATTCATTTAAATATGGCTTTTCAGCCTCCAGTAGCTGTAGCAGACATAAGTTGCACACCAAAAATAGAGGATAACCTAGAAGTGCCAAGAGATTGAAGTGCTCAGGGACTAAGCCTGTGGGTTCAGGGCATTCCAAAGAAATTGAAATGTTATGTAACAGGAAAGAAGATAAATGATTTGTTGGTGAGCATTTTCTTTTACCTAAACTAGGAAATTTTGATCAGGTTAAGTATAACCTTAATTGAAATAATGAGATTAATTAGAACATAAGCACAATCCGGATTAGAGGCATTAATTAAAATTTAATTCAGAAAATAATTAATTAATTAGTTCAGTAAAGCACAATGAGGGTGGCAGGGCAGGTGATGTGTTGCAGCTCTAGTATGTGGGATCTTGGTGTGATCCATGGCAACCACACCTAGAGTAAGGGCGGGATATTATGGTCTTGCACATCCTGAAACCATAAAATCCATCCCGAGGTCAATATACCTTTTCATTGGCCGACCCTCGCCTGCTCCGATTCCCGTGGCGGGCGAGACGATAAAATTCTGGCCTAAGTGTCTGCAACTCGGGGAACTTCAGCTGAGAGTTAATAAGTTTGACACTAAGCTTCAGACACTGCAATGCATCAGGGACACTTGGTTCCAGAAGGCAGTCACACCCCTTGGGCTAGGTACTTCTGATTCGGACTGTGGTCAGGGGCAGGAAGGTATGACCATGAGTGGGGCAGTTATGGGGATCAAGAAGGTAGAATTGAAGGGATATCAGCCCTTGTAATTGTCCAACGTCACCACCGACCTGGGAAAAAGCTTCCCACCGTTCACCCTATCTGTGCCTTTCATAATTTTATACACCTCTATTAGGTCACCCATCATCCTCCGTCTTTCCAGTGAGAACAACCCCAGTTTACCCAATCTCTCCTCATAAATAAGCCCCTCCATACCAGGCAACATCCTGGTAAACCTCCTTTACACTCTCTCTAAAGCCTCCATGTCCTTCTGGTAGTGTGGCGACCAGAACTGGGTGCAGTATTCCATATGCGGCCAAACCAATGTTCTATACAACTGCAACATCAGACCCCAACTTTTATACTCTATGCCCCGTCCTATAAAGTCAAGCATGCCATATGCCTTATTCACTACCTTCTCCACCTGTGACGTCACCTTCAAGGATCTGTGGACTTGCACACCCAGGTCCCTCTGCATATCTACACCCTTTATGGTTCTGCCATGTATTGTATAGCTCCCCCGTACGTTAGTTCTACCAAAATGCATCACTTCGCATTTATCTGGATTGAACTCCATCTGCCATTTCTTTGCCCAAATTTCCAGCCTGTCTATATCCTTCTGTAGCCTCTGACAATGTTCCTCACTATCTGCAAGTCCAGCCATTTTCGTGTCATCTGCAAACTTACTGATCACCCCAGTTACACCTTCTTCCAAATCGTTTATATAAATCACAAACAGCAGAGGTCCCAATACAGAGCCCTGCGGAACACCACTAGTCACAGGCATGCAGCCGGAAAAAGACCCTTCCACTACCACCCTCTGTCTTCTGTGACCAAGCCAGTTCTCCACCCATCTAGCCACCTCCCCCTTTATCCCATGAGATCCAACCTTTTGCACCAACCTACCATGAGGGACTTTGTCAAATGCTTTACTAAAGTCCATATAGACGACATCCATGGTCCTTCCCTCGTCAACCATTCTAGTCACTTCTTCAAAAAACTCCACCAGGTTAGTGAGGCATGACCTCCCTCTCACAAAACCATGCTGACTATTGTTAATGAGTTTATTCCTTTCTAAATGTGCATACATCCTATTTAAGTGGTGGAGGGCTAAATAGAAATGTAGCAAACATAGTAGTAGTAGGGACAGGAAAATCAGGGAGGTAGACACATTTCCCAGCAACTGAATGTGATTCCAGAAAGCTGCGTTGCCTGCCTAGTGCCAAGGTTCAAGACATCTGCTCAGAGCTGGAGAAGTACTTACAGAGGGAGGGAGCTGGTCCAGTTGTCATGGTCCATATAATTACCAAGAACCATGGATAGGACTAGGAAAGATGTTCTGTTTAGGGACTATGAGCAATTAGGGGTTAAAATAAAATACAGAATCGCAAATATCTGGATATCCTCCTGGGCCACAAATGAATTGGCACTGGATAAATAAGATTAGGGAGTTTCACGGGACTTTGGGACCAGTATAGGGAAATGTCTGAGCTGTACCTGTAGATATGGTGGGATTTCCGAAAGGTATTACACCAAAGGTTACCTTTGGGAACCTTTTGTGCTGCTGAATCCATGTTCAGTGATGTGAGGTTGAGGGAGGTGATAGTTCGCGTATTGAAATCCAAAAAGGGCTGTGCTGATTTTAAATCAGCGGTATTCGCTGATTGAGTTTATGATCTGCCTGCTCTGCTCATTTCCTGTGGCACTCCCTGCGAATGCCATCATCACCAGAATGGCTCAACACAGCTCTCGCCAGAAATCGCTGTAAATGCCAATTTGGAGGTACTCATTGAGCTGAAAAAGCAAGTGCCAATGTGATGAATTTTGCAACAAATGAATTTATAAACTGTCTGAGATGTTTAATCTTAACCTTAATAGTTATATCAGTCTCAGACATTGAACTCCATTGCAAATTTATAATCAACAAACATTTACTGCTGAATCACCATTATAACTGTATTGCTTTTATAGAGTTTATTATTTATTTTATCAATTATCAACCCTAACTATTAACTACTTGCAGTCTTTGGGAGGTCAGCGATGTTCATTAAGGACATCAGGCAAATCCTTGAGAGCTTCACCTTAATGGCTGATCATGGAACTGGGAATTCCAAAGAAGCTGTACCCAAAGAGTGATGAGAATGCAGAATGTGCTACCAAAGGGAGTGGTTGAGGTCAACAGCATAGATGCATTTAAGGAGAGGTGAGATAAGCACACGAGGGAGAATGGAATAGAGGGATGCAGACTGAATCAGTTGAGAGGCAGCTCAAACGGAGCATAAATGACAACGTGGATTAATTATGCTGAATGACCTGTTTCTGTAGTGTATTTTCTATGTAATCAATTTTTTCTATGTAATTCTATGTGATTCATGTTTAATTGCGGAAAGCTGTCATTTTAAGGGTAGTAAGCAATTATTAAGCCATGATTTTGTGGCTTGACTCTCGCTTGATAACTGGCAAGAAAGGGTTAACTCATTTGTTGTGTAGCTTGTGTTGAACCTTATGGGAGATTGGTAGTATGAATGTTAATATAATTCAAGCTGATTTATGTAAGACTGTCTGGTGAGCCATATTTAGATATCATTAACTTTTGAGCATAAACTGGATGGTAAACTCGAGATGGTTCTTTGATAAGCAGTTAAGGTGAAACTTTCAAGGATTTGTCTGCTGTCTTTGATGAATATTCCTGTCAGAGTATTACTGCTAGTGCTTTAACACTGTTGAGAGGCAGGAAAAAACCTTATAGAAGCTTACCAAAAATAATGTAATAGACTGGGGAAAGTTCATAATTGAAGGAATGGACCTGACATTCTGCCTGCTCTTTCTTTTTATTTCAAGCTTTTATATTTTTTTGTTCCCATCACAGTGTTGCCAGTACCTTTCTTTCCGATGATGATAAGGCAAGCCTTCAAACTTACCTCACGAAAAATATATGCAGAAGCAAACTGTTCTTCAAATTTCTATTCCACTCCAGTATGAAAATCAACCAGCCTTTTACATGTAGAACCTCTCCAGGGATCAACCCTTTCTGTTCAAGCTGCCTAAAGCTAATCCCAGTCCCTCTTAATTATCTCAGACAATTGTTCATAGACAGTGAAAGCTCATTCCTGCAGTCAAAATAATTCCTCTTCTAGCATTTTCCCACTTATTAATAAAATGATGGAACTCCAACTGTTCCATCTGATTATTAATTTCAATATTGCATTCAACTAAGGGTTTCTAATGGAGAAGATCATAACACTTCGTTTATCAAAAGGTTTGAAAGTAAGTTTTACATTTTAGCGGAGGAAACAGTTTCATCTATGATATCAAATCTAAAGGCAGAGGGGAAGATATTTGTTGTGTGGCTTGTATCAATGCTATACAACTAGCGTTCATTCTCTGGGACAGGTACCACCATCGACTGCCGCTTGCACGACACACATAATGAGTGGAATTTTCTGGCCCTTCCCACCCGCGACGGGATTTTCTGGTCCAGCTGAGGTCAACCACCAATGCAAAGGGTCCTCTGCAGTAGGATGGGTGAGCCATGCAATTTGACATTGACTTTGGCGGGACTGGTAGATCCTGCCAGCAGCCAATGGCATGCCATCTCTGTCACAGGAATACCTGGAAAATTCTGGCCAATGTTCTTCCTTGGTATGATATGTTGAAGTGGAAATATAAAGATGAATTTCTCTCGATATTTATGATACGTTTTTGAAGTTTTCACCTCCCACTGCAGAAAACAAACAAGAAGAATATCTTAAACCAATTTTAGTCTTGATTATGGAATCAACAAATCACAGAGGAACCTCATTGGAAAATATTGGACCTGTACCAATTTAAGGTTGTGTGTTGTCTCGTGAAGAGGTCCAGAGGCTCGTATGATTGAACCATATCTGTTTATTAATAACACATAATGATACAATATATACAGGACACAGTCCTAACTAAATGCTATCTTCATGACAACTTCCACCAGGCTCACTATTACACTCTACCATAACATGGATGATATTGTTTCCCCAGTCCCACATTAACCCTTACAGTCCCAAACACCCTAATACCATACTTACTCCAAGTCTTTACCCAAATGTATTTATAATAATATATACTTGCTATCTCTTCTCCCCACAAATCATTGACTTTACGGATTCACAGTCTGGACGCTTTGCGAGTCTTCCAGATATTGTTCTTTTCAGGTTTGGAGGAATGGTTGTCTCTGCTTAGGGCTGACTTTGCTGATCTGGAGTTGAAATTGTAATACTTGGTGTTTCAAATACTTAGGTGTCAACATCTGGTTCATTTTTGTGCTCCTTAGTGTTCTTTTTTCCTTGTTGACCATCTGTCTTCCTTAGTTGGATACCAGCGGATTTCCCTATCTTTTCGGAGGGAATGTTTGCTCCGTTTATTCATAGAGTGGACTCGGGTTTTCTTTCTTGGTGGTTTCCACCATTTTCTTCTTGGAAGTTGAAGATTTACCTCCCTTCTGTTTGTACGTCCCTCATCCTTGAGTCCAGCCTGCAATTTGGCTTTGACTGCTGTTCTTTGTTTCTTCATGTGCACTTGTGCTTCCCTGAGTTTTATCTTGGTGAGCTGATGGTCGCTTCTGGCCTGATCCCAGATTGACTTCATGTTGTGTATGTGAGCTTGAAGCTCCAGCTTCATTGTAGCTCTTCCTGGTTGTGACAGCAAATGTTTGACTCCAAAGTCTGGGATCAACCTACTGCTGCTACATCTTCTCCTCTGTATACTCTGTTTTAAGTATGTTGGTAGTCACGGAGACATTTGGCTGATCTGATCAAAGAAAAATATTTTCTGCCGGCTGCAAAGAAGCTGGAATAACTACCAGCTCCAGGACACTTGTTCAGATTGTCTGAAACTGACAATAGCCAGCTAACCCTGCTCTGTTATAAATTTACCCACTATTCAGATACATTTGGCTTAATAGTATTACAACACACATTACATGAACCCATATTAACAAAGTCTGACAGTCTTTCTACCCCAAAGAGGAGTTCTTGCTTCCTCAGTCTCTACAGCATTGAAAAATAAATTTGAAGTTTGTTAGATCTGATGTGGAGAGGTGTAGTAAAACAGCCTCTAAAAAGGTTGACCCGCAAAGAGATCTGATGCGTTGTCATGTTGTAGGCTGGAAACTGGAATGAGCAAAGGTCATTTACTTGCAAGTGTGAGAAAAGGAGACAGGGTTCTGATATCACAATGATGAGATGTGCTCCGATGCTCCTTGGAGAAGTCATTGAAGAGGCCTCTAGAGTGCAGGTCAGTGTGACAAACCACTATATATAAATCCGGCTCTAATAAAGTCAGGACCTGTTTGTCAGCAAGGTTAAAATCCAGCCCTTTTAGAATGGAAAAATTATGAAATATACAGAAGGATACAATTAGCACACCACTGGAGCTTATTTCAGATCCCCTGCCAATATACCCAGGAAGTGAAATCTGCAGTTAAGGCTCTGACGGTGCATTTGATTATTACTCTTGTGTTTTCCAGCATTCCTCTGTTGTGTTTAAGGTTGTTATCCAATAGGTTGCTAATATGTTCCTTTATCCAACTGACCCAACCCCTGACATTTTGAACCCCCACAACACGTAATCTCATCCCCACTCCCTGGAACTGACAGAATTCTGATAATTTTTTCAGCATCTGGAGCCTGTCTATTGTCTGGATGAACCTTTAATAACCGTTGAACTACTAATTAAAGGATCTCTTTCTACCCCCGCAAAATTTCTGTCAAAATATGTTACACCCCACCACCCACATGAGTTTTCAGCCCATAAAATAAGTCTAACATGTGTATATGTACTGTAGTATATTATCAAAAGTATACAAAATAAATAAATTAATACATAAATAAAGTTGTACATTCCAATGCATAACCAATGGAGCATTTTGAAATATAGTCACTGCTGTTTTGGAGGAATATAGAACAAAGAACAAAGAAAATTACAGCACAGGAACAGGCCCTTCGGCCCTCCAAGCCTGCACCGACTATGCTGCCCAACTTAACTAAAACCCCCGACCCTTCTGGGGACCATATCCCTCTGTTCCCATCCTATCCATGTGCTTGTCAAGGCGCCCCTTAAAAGTCACTACCGTATCCGTTTCCACTATCTCCCCCGGCATCACGTTCCAGGCACCCACCACTCTGTGTCAAAAACCTGCCTCGTACATCTCCTTTAAACCTTGCCCCTCGCACCTTAAATCTATGCCCCCTTGTAATTGACTCTTCCACCCCGGGAAAAAGCTTCTGAATATCCACTCTGTCCCTGCCCCTCATAATCTTGTAGACTTCTATCAGGTCACCCCTCAACCACCTTTGTTCCAGTGAGAACAAACTGAGTTTCTCCAACCTCTCCTCATAACTAATGCCCTCCATACCAGGCAACATCCTTGTAAATCTTTTCTGTACCCTCTCCAAAGCCTCCACATCCTTCTGGTAGTGTGGCGACCAGAATTGAACACGATATTCCAAGTGCGGCCTAACTAAGGTTCTATAAAGCTGCAACATGACTTGCCAATTTTTAAACTCAATGCCCCGGCCAATGAAGGCAAGCATGCCGTATGCCTTCTTGACTGCCTTCTCCACCTGCGTTGCCACTTTCAGTGACCTGTGTACCTGTACACCCAGATCCCTTTGCCTATCAATATTCTTAAAGGTTCTGCCATTTACTGTATATTTCCTATCTGTATTAGACCTTCCAAAATGACCTCACATTTGTCCGGATTAAAATCCATCTGCCATCTCTCCACCCAAGTCTCCAACTGATCTATATCCTGCTGTTTCCTCTGATGGTCCTCATCGCTATCCGCAAATCCACCAACATTTTTGTCATCCGCAAACTTACTAATCAAACCAGTTACATTTTCCTCCAAATCATTTATATATATTACAAACAGCAAAGGTCCCAGCACTGATCCCTGAGGAACACCACTTGTTACAGCCCTCCATTCAGAAATGCACCCTTCTACTGCTCCCCTCTGTCTTCTTTGACCGAGCCAGTTTTGTATCCACCTTGCCAGCTCACCTCTGACCCCATGCGACTTCACCTTCTGCATCAGTCAGCCATGAGAAATCTTGTCAAAGGCCTTACTGAAGTCCATGTAGACAACATCCACTATCCTACCCTCACCAATCATCTTTGTCACTTCCTCAAAAAATTCGATCAAGTTAGTGAGACACAACCTCCCCTTCACAAAACCATATTGCCTCTCACTAATACGTCCACTTATTTCCAAGTGGGAATAAATCCTGTCTCAAAGAATCCTCTCCAATAATTTCCCTACCACTGATGTAAGGCTCACTGGCCTGTAATTACCTGGATTATTCTTGCTACCCTTCTTAAACAAAGGAACAACATTGCCTATTCTCCAATCCTCTGGGACTTCCCAGTGAGGATACAAAGATTTCTCACAAGGCCCAACAATTTCCTCCCTTGCCTCTCTCAGTATTCTGGGCTATATCCCATCAGGCCTTGGGGATTGTCTCCTTAATGTTTCTCAAGAACTCCAATACCTCCTCCTTTTTGATCTCAACATGACTCAAACTATCTACACACCCTTTCCCAGACTCATCATCCACCAAGTCCTTCTCTCTGGTGAATACTGACGCAAAGTATTCATTTAATACCTCGCCCATTTTCTCTGGCTCCACACATAGATTCCCTCCCTTGTCCTTGACTGGGCCAACCCTCTCCCTGGCAACCCTCTTGCTCTTTATAATGTGACATGGTACAGCAATGTGGATACATATTAATAGATCTTAAAAATTGCTGCATTTACAAGACTTATATCTAAAATATTCAAATCAACCCAGTTTCAGCAATTTCTGTTTTTAATCCAATTTCAAATTATTCTAATTTTCTGTGCTTTTTGGACCAGACCCCGGTTGAATGTTGTTGTAACATTTAATAGGGCTCATGTGTACATAATGAAAATTAGTGTTTCAGTGTAAGTGGGTTTGAATCTCCTGAACTGGCTAATAAAAAAGATTAGGTTTCCACGGAAATTGATTTGAAACTGTATTCACACTTCTTCCGGTAGCAATAACAATGGTTCTTGATACAATGACAAATTCTAACTATCCCTAGTCTTACATTGGCAAATGCTGTTTTTTTGTTTTGGGACTTGTCAGTGAATATAAATCACCCTAATCCGCACAAGGGAAAGGGTTATTCCCTGCTGACAGATGTAAAGGTGCGTTAGAATCCATGCTGTTATCTGTTAACTCTGTTTACTTTGTGCCAAAATTAATTGATACCTATTTATAATTACAACCCTTTTAAAATTCAACAGGTTATTTACATATTACTTGATCCTTTTTCGAATTGAACAGTTAGGTAAATGAGCCACTTATTTTGCAAATGAAGACTAATTACACTGAAGGTGGTATATTTCAAAAATGGCATGCAAGAGATGAAGAGAAGAGGGTCATACTTATGTGGAGTGGAGTTTTAAAATAATCATCAAATATAGAAAGAAAAATTAATTGTTCACAGACAGCAACCCTTTCGATCCACCTCATTGGCGCTTCTACAACTTGTTCCACTTATGTCTGCAGAAATGTCTACAACCATTGCAGGAGAGTCAGTGAACTTAAGTAAGGTGTGAATTATAACATCCCAGAAAGGTTAAAGCTGTCCCATGCTGCTAAACAAAGGCCATGAAAAAAAACTGCTGATGAGACCACAAGAAAATTATTGTGCAGGCATTCCAATCGAGGTGCAAAAATCACTATTTTCTCCTCAGAGGCTGTTCTGGAATCTGCTGACAGAATAGCTTTGTCACTTATAACCACAAGTGCACCTTCTCATTTTGAAGTTCATGAAGGATGCAGTTACAAACATGGCAAAAATGTGCAGTAAAGCCTTGTAAGCATGGAGTTCATAATGTCAGACCAGTACTTAACTGCTGTTAAAAAAGTCAAGTGAGATTCTGTAATAAGTCTTCAGAGGCAGAAGTCCCTTCATCAAAATCCCTTTATTTACAATTCCAACAGCAGTGCACAGGATGCTATCAGTCAGCAGTCTACCTTCAAGAGTGTCAGAGGAACTAACACTCATCGTTAAATACAAGGAAAAGACTCCCTGATTGGCCCATCAATTGACTCCTTAATCAAGGCGTTCATACTCCAATGGGCCAACCTCAATGGCCTGATTGAAATCATTACAGTTTCTGGTTAACGTCATCAGAGGAATAGAATACAAATTAAAATAAACTGCATAGTTGAGGTAGAAGTGCTTAAACTCCATCTGTACTATGCAGAGATCAAAATATACAATCATAGGGTGACTACCATTAGCCTTAAGAGGTAATGAAGATGATAATAATTGTGATTTCCTGACATCTGACCTGGAATTTCCATTGGGCCTCCCCCGATGTTTCACAGTAATTTTGATGGGGTGTCAATGAAAATTGCACAATATTTAGTTTTTGATCATTTTTAGTTGAATTGTTGGATGATTAGGAGCAATCTGTAAAAATTCTAGCACCGTATATTTAGGTTATGTGAAAAAAGGGATTGAAACTGGACTTGCTCTCTTCAGTCTCGAGGAAACATGGAGGTGATTTGTTGAACTTTTCAAGAATATGAAATTGACTGACAAAATAGATTAAGTCAAATTTTTCACTACTGGTAAATGATTCAAATATTAGAAAGTTGAAAATAATAAAAGCAAACCAGATAACACTTGTTACCCATGGGAAGCAGAATCAATACTTGCTACAGCAAAGAAAATTATCGAGTGCAATGGTTTGACATTGCAGTCATATTCTACCCAAAGTCATTGTAACCTGGAGTAACAAGTGATGTAAAAGCTTGATAATATGGTACTTTTTTGAAGCTATGAAAATCACTGTTAAGTCACAAAGTATCCTTAGCACTAACATTTTGGCCAAGTCCATGATTAGCAATGTGTCTTCTGGCACAACTATTCCACTGGTGATGTCATTGCCTTTTTATGCAACATTGCAACATCTGTCACCCAGTTGGACATCTGCTTTTGATAAGAGTTGGCACTATGCACGCCTAATCAAAATAGCATCATCCAATCTCCAACCAAAGCTGTGCTTATGGCTATTTTGGTTCTATATATCACTTTATCTATCCTGTTGCTTGTCCAATTTATCCAATGAAGCAGGGCTCGATCATATTTCACATTCTGTTTATTCTTCTCCTTGATGTTCACCTTCGTTTTGGCAAGATTTAACTCTATCTTTGCCTTCAGATCTTTCAGATTTCACATTCTCTGTGCTCAAAACCTTCATTCCTCTCACGGTGCGCGATGCTGAGTCACTTCCCTCATCTCCTTAACCACACAGTAAATATGTTGGCTCAGACAATCTGGAAGCAAGCACAATTGCTAGAGTTTACCTGGCCCATATTTATGCTGGATGTATTCCGTTGCAGAATTTTGGGACTAATATATTAATTGTGCTTCATATTGTATCTGTCTGCATGGTGTCTGCAGAGTGAAAGGGAGGGGTTGCAACCAACAAGCCTTTGGCATTTGTGGCCACACAAAAAGAGGCCAAAAATCCTGGTTGAAGCTTGCCAGGCTGGGTAGGCATCGTCAGATCACTCTGTCCCACAAGAAGCTTCTGTGGACCTATGGTCTGACAACGAAATGTCTGCAAGATCATGATGGGAAAGTAGGTCAGCTTTGCACAAGCATGAAAACAGAAAGAACAATAAACAAGGCCATCGGACTCCATAATTGGCCTATAGCTGGTCAGACAGGAGTGTTCCAGGGGACAATGGGATCTTGATTAACTTAACCTGGTTAAACAGGTCCCCTCCCCTCCCCTGCAGTTGTTAGCTGTGAGATGGTTACAGGGTCACTCCAGTTCTCTCCCTCTCCCTCATGTTCTCTGTTCTCTTCTCGTGCAAGGAGGGAAGCAGATACCTATGAGTGAGAGCAATGGTATGTGTTGAATGGATGAATGGAGAACATTTGTTGAGGTTGGCTGTAAGGGTGAGGCATGAACATGCATAAGGATGAGGGTGGGTGATGGTGTCGGATGGATAGATGGGGACGTGAGGAAGCGTGTAGACATAGAGAGAGATAGGTGTACCTGCACCGTAAGTTGGTGTGAAGAGTGAGGTGCTGGGTAATCTTAGAAAGGCAGTGTGAGGGGAGTTAGGGAGATTTGCGCATCAAGAAGCAGGGAAATGCGCCATTGCTGTCACCTTTCCTGCCCTGCTGTGGCTAGTGAAACGCTTTATGCAATTGATCCAGGAGTGTAGCATGGCACCTTGGTCAACCTCCAATGATACCCTTTCTGTTGTTATCAAAAAGTTTCTTCGTCCTGCCACAGTATCTGCCTCTGCACCGTTAGAGCATTCAACAGCTTCTCCAAAGTGGGGCATAGCCTTTATCCATTTCAATTCCGCTGCAATAGTCTTTTTGTTATATAAGTTAGGATATAGCCCTTGTAAAGAGACGGGTCATGTGACCTAGGGTGTGGGGTGAGCTGGCCGGGAACTGCCCTGCGAGGGCAGTTGTCGTTTGGAGTATGGAGTGAGTAGACTGCAATAAATATCTATGTGCCCTGACGCCTGGCTGTGCAGCAGTTCTTGAGGGGACCCCTCAGCACTCAGAAATTCAACACTTCTTTTTCTATAGCACCTACCGCTACCTCAGTTTGCATATCTGGAGTGTCCCTTTAAATATTGGAGATGTAATCACCCTACTCAGATCATCACCATGCCCACTGACACTAATTGAATGTGAAAGTCAGAAATAAAAGAATAATGAGGTGGCTGAAATATAAAAAAACACTGAGGGACACGCTGTGCTTACTTCTGGGTTTCCCGTGGAGTATTAACTCCCCCTCCCCCACTCCCACTCCCAACCTGCCTGAAAATTAAAATTCAACCCAGTATATTCATGGAGTTTGAAGAGTTGAAAATATATTGAATGGAACCTTGAATTCCAGGTTATTTAATCACTCCCAGTAAAATATATGGAACAAGTTTGAAAGTACACAGAAAACTTGAAATCATTCAATGTGCTTCCAACAGTTTCTCCAACATGTATGGTTTACATGAAGGGTGAATTTATTGAAATGTTGACAGTCAAACAATGAGGGATAAAGTGACTCTTTTCTCAAATTGCTGCTGTTCTCTCAAGTACTCTATAGGGTAGTGAAGTGTGATGTAGTGAATCATTTCTGTGCTCCGATAAAGGACCACTTGCCTGTGCAATGTCACATTACTGAGACTTTGAAGGAATAAGATTCATGACAAGTAAGATTTTCAGAGACTTGAATTGCAGCAACAGGTAAGAGCACATGGAAACCTAGGGCTCTGAATGAAGCAGTATATGGTTCCCTTGCGAGGAGAACAATTAAAAAAAACTGCGGGAAAGCTTTGGAAAATTAATTTAATGCATGTCGTGCAGATTACACAACAGGGTGTGGGGGGAGTGATTTAGATGTGATTTTTATGATTATTTGACAGGCCACTTACTGGAATTCACAATTACAGTAATGGGCAATTGAAAATATTTTTAATCTTAACCCTGTGATCATGATGTGTGAACAGCAGCAATTTGAGCAAAGAGTCACTTTATCCCTCATTGTTTGACTGTTTGTTGGAGACGCTGTTTGAAGCACATTGAATGATTTCAAGTTTTCTGCGTACTTTCAAACTTATTCCAGGAGACCAAAGCAGGCTGGGGCCCTCCAGAAGATGCCTGCCAAGGCCATCACAACCAATAGGGTGTGGCAGACAGCAGGCTGCCTTCACCTCTGCTGCAGATGTTGGGGAAGCACCAACAGCACCTATACAGCGGTAGGGTAAGAATAATTAAGAAATACTGAGAGCACAAAGCTGGCATTAGTGCTCACTCACTGAATGCACTTTGCGCTTCTGTATATATATAATTTGCTAACCTGAGAGTCTTATTTAGGGAATGGCTCTTCTAACTATTGTAATGCTCCGAGGTCATGAATTGTAACAGGGCTCTTCCCCTCCTCACTTATCTCCCAGTGTGTGTCTCACGCCTATGGTGTCTTACACAATCTCAGTAGAGTGAGTCACCTTTCTGGCCACAGCAGCGACATGAGCAAAACCTCCTGCTCTGTCAACATGGTGGTTGGGCTTAGACCTGTGTCAGAGGATCATCTCAAGTGGCTTCATGAGTATAGTTTGTTTATTCTGATGCGGCTGCACTGAAGACTATGCTGATCTTTGCCACCCACATTGGAGTCATTCTGACCTGGTTCATCTTTCAATGTTCTCCATGTAAGGCCTGTCAGGTTGAGTGTGGGTTATATTTGAAATAATAGTCAGGGACCTTAGACGTTTGTGGCAGACTGCAGTGTGACGTGACCATGTGTACAGATAGACATCACTCCTATAGCAGTTTCCATCTTCCACCTGCATGACACAGAGCTATGGACATATCTAGTACTTAGTAATTCCTGAAATGTCTGCCAAACGGCTGCAACAATGTGAGATTCGAGGTTTGTGTCCAGGATCCTGATGCTGGATTATTAAATGGGAGGATGCCACTCTGGACCTGGCAAGTGTGGCTAGACATAATCCCTGAGCCAGCTACCTGCTGGACAGCTGACATGGTTATCTGATCGTGACAGTGCCATCAGTGTACCAGTTTCCTTGTGTCTATCTGAAATGGCTGGAATGAAAATGTGGAGGCCTTAGATATGATCAGAATGAAGTTCTACTACATCTGACGTATGAGCTTTGTAATCAGCAAAGTTACTAAGTATTGTCCAAATGCATTATTGACATTTTCTAGGCTATATGGGCCAAATGGCCTCCTTCTGTACTGTAGGGATTCTGTATGATTTTATATCGCACCCAGATGCCAAGGCAATGCTGGATGTGAACTTGGGAAGCCCCAGACGAAGGCTGGGTCATAATTGCTTGACAATGATCAGACGATGCTGCGGCTGTGTGCACATATTGCTGACCTGACTTGTAGGCTCGCACCCTTGTCTCACAGTGATATATTACTGCTTCCGAATGAACAATCCCATGCTGGGGACTCAGCATGAAGGTGAGGCCAAAATATTATTCGAGCATGAGGGATGGTCTGCGGAGAGATGCCACAGTATGGATTCAGATCAGATCTCAGATATTCACCAGGTAAGCCAGGGATTGATAATTGTCCTCCTTGAGGCACCTTGCAATGCTCCAGGCATACTGCCATGAGTGTGCTGAGGTTTTCAGCACTGTTCCTATTACTTGAAGGCTGCCATAAGACAGTGAAATGTTAGGGTGGTGCTTGAAATTACTGTACAATATCTAATTTCTTCACAGCGTGCACTGGTGGACTTCTTATCCCTCAACAGTACAGCCACATCCAGCCTCTTCAGTACCTTCAGTGGGGAGGCACAGTGGCAAGCACTGCTGCCTCATAGCGCCAGGGATCCGGGTTCAATTCCCAGTTGGGTCACTGTCTGTGTGGAGTCTGCACATTCTCCCCGTATCTGTGTGGGTTTCCTCCCACAGTCCAAAAGACGGGCTGGTTGGATGCATTGGCCATGCTAAATTCTAACTCAGTGTGCCCGAACAGGCGCCGGAGTTTGGTGACAAGGAGATTTTAACAGTAATGTCATTGCAATGTTAATGTAAGCCTACTTGTGACATTAATAAATAAACTAAACAAAAACTTAAACGTTGAGTCTTTGTGCTTTATTGCTGCTGTAGGAAAATGTTTTAAGTGGCCTGATTAATCCAAGGACTAAATCTTTTCATTAAACATTTCATTTCACAAAAAGCAAAAAAAGTTTGTTCAGTTCAATGAAATTTTTCAATTAAACTAATTTTATTAAAAACATTGAAATGTTCGAATCAAAAACATTACAAATTAGCAATTTTCAGACAAACATACAATTAAGACAAGACAAATCTCATTTTGGCCCAAAATGGGAGATCAATGGTTCCACTTACACCCGCTCACAAAGCTCTCAGATTTCATGCCAAAGAAGTAGAATAGTTATACTTTTACTTTTATAGTTATACTTTATACTTTTTAAAATCTGATTAATCAACCCCGCACTTAATTAACAGCAATTTCATTCATTCACTGATCTGTCAATCTACTGATGACATGTCTGTGGTGAATCATCGTTGGTTCCCACCAGGTAGTACTGAGCCAGGGTCTGGCCAGTACTATGAGTCTGTATATATGTTACTGTTGGGGTTAGGGTTGGCCTGTTCTACCTGTAATATAGTGATTATGGTACATCCCAGTCGGGCTCCGCCTCCTGGGAGAGGTATAAAGGTCACTGCTCTGTCTGGGACCCTTCAGTCTGGGATCGTGTATTATATATGGTAGCTCTATTGTAGTAGTCAATAAAAGCCTTTATTTCCTCGAGCATCTCTAGCCTCGTGAGTTATATCGCGCATCAATGTCCTTCAATCAATAATTCTTTGACAGCTTCAAATATAAATATGTCATTCGTCTGTCTGTTTTATGGAAGTTCTCTCCCAAAAAATGGCTTCTTATGATTCAGCATTTCTCTAACCAATTTAAACCGGTTCCATTGAAGGAACTTTTATCTATTGGACTTATTTTCCCTGGCTTATATATGCATTGATAATTTATTTTGTTGCATTATTTGTGCCTGACTTGTGCTGAAATGTTTTGTGAATACATCTTTCATCGATAATGGCCTGTTACAAATTCATTTCTTAACAAGACAAATCTCATTTCTTAGAGAACATTATTAGTATGTTACTTAAATGTTTTGTACTATTCTCAAACCAGATATTAAAACATTAGCTGATAATCATCCTCAAGTTGGGTATATAGAATTAATCAGAATTCTCAACTACAAATTCAGTTTTCTTAACTGGTTTTCTTATCGCTGATATTGACCTGCTGTCTGGCTTTTCTCCCGGAATATTTCATACTTTATGCTTCAGTTTCTTCATCAAAAAAGTCCATTGTGTTTTTACATCTTTCATTTCAGTTTGAATTTATCTTGCACATTGACCTCGAATGAAAGTTTAATACAGTTCAATTATTCCTAAAACTAATTTGTAATTTATCTAGTCCTTTCTACTGTTAATTCCCACCTACAATTGCATACATTAAGTTTTACCAGCTTGGTTATGGTTTACCACTGTTCTATATTCTAGGGATACTATTTGTTTGCCAAGTTAAGTCCTCCTCCTGCAGAAATGCTTTCACATCAAAAGTAACCATCTTAATTTCAATTGTTAGCACTCTCAATGCTTACTGAATCCCTTGTGATTTGTTCAACAATTTTGGCTTTACGTTACTTTTCCATTTTAACTTCAATTCCCTTAAAGTCAGATTTAGCTCCTTTACCATGGGTTGATCTTGGACTGCAGCACTCAATTTGTCATGGACAGAATTTGTCTGTTTTATTGTTTTTTTTAAATACTTTTCCAATTCAATCAAATCAAATCCAATTCAGAGTCTCAACAAGTTGAGACATTTCCGATCCAGGCTGACAAGACAGGGCAAGCGACCAAACCACCCTGTCCTGGGCCTGATCTACATGAGCCAAGCTGATTGGAGAAGGGGGAGGTTCCTCCTCCAAGACTTGAGCTCATTTGCATCTTAGCCAAAAGGCCGAGATGCCGCTTTAAAAAATTGCTTCATATGAAACATATGAAGCTTCAGTATAACCTAATGACCTCAACCAAGTGCGGCTGACCATGGGCTGCCGACCATACTACACTTGATCTTAGCCAAAAGGCCGAGTTGCCCTTGATTAAAGTGTTTTAATGTTTGAGGTTTATTTGTTTTCTTACTGTGGTGATTTGTGGTGATTGTCCCTTTGAGGGCAACACAGCAGAGTAAGAGTCACCTGACTTGGGTGGGAGGCCAGTTGGGACTGGGATTGGGTAATCACCCCAGGGGATGGAATCCTCTTGTAGGCAGAAGACTTGTACGGACTGGAACAATGAGTGGGCTGCTAGCCTCTGTACAGCTTTTCTTATTCATAATTCTTTTTGGAGGGTCAATGCTGACCTGATGGGTGAAATGGCCTCCTTCTGCACTGTAGGGATTCTATGAAATACCTTTGTGTTTCTATTGGAGTCTGTGAACGTTACACTTACCCTCAGTGATTTGTCCCAATTTAAGTTATTTTCATTGGCATCAAATGTAACAGTTGATTTGATTTATTATTGTCACATGTATTAGTATATAGTGAAAAGTATTGTTTCTTGCTCACTATACAGACAAAGCATACCGTACATAGAGAAGGAAACGAGAAAGTGCAGAATGCAATGTTACAGCCATAGCTAGAATGTAGAGAAAGATTAACTGAATGCAAGGTAGGTCCATTCAAAAGTCTGACAGCAGCAGGGAAGAAGCTGTTCTTGAGTCAGTTGATACATGACCTCAGACTTTTGTATCTTTTTCCCGATGGAAGAAAGTGGAAGAGAGAATGTCTGGGGTGCGTGGGGTCATTAATTATGCTGGCTGCTTTGCCGAGGCAGTGAGGAGTGTAGACAGAGCCAATGGATGGAAGGCTGGTTTGCATGATAGATTGGGCTATATTCACAATCTTTTTTAGTTCCTTGTGGTCTTGGGCAGAGCAGGAGCCATACCAACCCAGAAGGAATACCAGAAAGAATGCTTTCTATGGTGCATCTGTAAAAGTTGGTGAGAGTTGTAGCTGACATGCCAAATTTCCTTAGTTTTCTGAGAAAGTAGAGGCGTTGGTGGGCTTTCTTAACTATAGTTTCGGCATGGGGGGGACCAGGACAAGTTGTTAGTGATCTGGACACCTAAAAATTGGAAGCTCTCAACCATTTCTACTTCATCCTTGTCGATGTAGGCACATTTCCACTCCATCTGACGAAGGAGCAGCGCTCCGAAAGCTAATGGTGTTTGCTACCAAATAAACCTGTTGGACTTTAACCTGGTGTTGTTAAAACTCTTACGATGTAGACAGGGGCATGTTCTCCTTTATGCTTCCTGAAGTCAATGACAATCTCCTTTGTTTTGTTATCATTGAGGGAGAGATTATTCTTGCCACACCAGTTCACCAGATTCTCTATCTCATTCCTGTTCTCTGTCTCGTCATTGTTTGAGATCTGACCCACTACAGTGGTGTCATCAGCAAACTTGAAAATCGAATTGGAGGGGAATTTGGCCACACAGTCATAGGTGTATAAGGAGTATAGTAGGGGCTGAGAACACAGCCTTGTGGGGCACCGGTGTTGAGGATGATCGTGGAGGAGGTGTTATTGCCTATCCTTACTGATTGTGGTTTGTGAGTTAGGAAGTTCAGGATCCAATCGCAGAGGGAGGAGCCGAAGCCCAGGCCACGGAATTTGGAGATGAGTTTCGTAGGAATAATGGTGTTGAAGGCTGAGCTGTGGTCAATAAATAAGAGTCTGACATACGTGTCTTTGTTATCTAGGTGTTCCAGTGTTGAGTGCAGGGCCAGGGAGATGGTATCTGCTGTGGACCTGTTGCGGCGGTAGGCAAACTGTAGTGGATCCAGGTAGTCCAGGAGGCTGGAATTGATTCATGCCATGACAAGCCTTTCGAAGCACTTCATAATGATCAATGTCAGAGCCACTGGCCGATAGTCATTAAGGCACGCTGCTTGGTTTTTCTTAGTTACCGAGATGATGGTCGTCTTGAAGCAGATAGGGACCTCAGATTGTTGTAAAGAGAGGTTGAAGATGTCTGCGAATACCCCGGCCAGCTGATCCGCACAGGATTTAAGTGCTCGTCTGGGTACCCCATCCGGGCCTGTCACTTTCCGTGCGTTGACCTTTGAGAAAGCTGCTCTGACATCTACAATGGTGTCCCAGATAGAGGTTCATCCAGGGCTTCCAGGGTGGAGGGCATGCTCTCGCTGACCTCTTGCCCAAAATGGGCATAGAATGCATTGAGTTCATCAGGGAGGGGTGCTTTGGAGCCGGCGATTTTACACGCCTTCATCTTGTAGCCTGTTATGTCTTGCAGACCTTGCCATAGTCGATGGGAGTTGGTGTGGCTAACCTGGGACTCTAGCTTGGTCTGGTACTGTCTTTTGGCATCTTTGATGGATCATTAGGTTAATATTAGGCTAACATTAAGGTTAGACTGACAGACAGACATAGCTTCATTATCTTATTCAAAGCTACAACTCGCCTCTTTAGAGTTGCTTGTCCACCCACCTTTCAGCCTCATGGAAAGACTGTCATATGTAAGTTGGACCTGGTTTAAGTTGGAAAGTAGATTTTCCCAACTTTAACTTCACCACCCACCTGACCCAAACCTTTCCATTTTTCAAATTAAGTTTTCCCGCTATTAATTCTCATAGAAACATAAGAAATAGGAGCACATGTGGCTATTTGGTCCTTCAAGTCTATTCTGTCATTCAAGAAGATCATGACTGATCCACCTCAACTTCACCTTCCCACATTATCCCCTTATCTATTGATTCCCTTAGTATCAAAAAAAATCAATAAATCTCTGTCTTGAATGTATTCAGTGACTGAGCATCTGGGGCAGAAAATTCCAAGGACTCGCAGCATTTGAGTGACAAAATATCTTCTTAACTCAGTTCAAAGTGGTTGACCACTTAGTTGACCCCTAGTTATAGATTCCCCACCCAGACGAAACATTCTTCCAACGTCTACATTTCAAGTTTTCAAAGAATTTTAAATGTTTCAATGAGATTATCTCTCATTCATCTAAATTTAAGTGAATATAATCCTTGTCTACACAATCTTTTCATAGGCCAATCCTCTTACCCTAGGAATCAGTTGAGTGAATCTTCACTGCACGTCTACACTTCTCTATTATTTCTGCCAAGGTGGATAACTTCACATGGGGTACAGGATAATTGTGGTGACCTTACTGGGTTAGTAATTCTGATTCCTGGATGAATAATCCAGAGATGAGTTCAATTATCACCCTAGCTGTTTGGAGATTTAAAATTCAGTTCGCAAAGAACAAAGAGAACAAAGAAAAGTACAGCACAGGAACAGGCCCTTCATCCCTCCAAGCCTGTGCCGATCATGATGCCCTAACTAAACTAAAAAAAAACCCCTCTGTCCTTACCTGGTCCGTATCCCTCTATTCCCTCCCTATTCATGTACCCATCCAGATGTCTCTGAAATGTTGCTAATGTGCCTGCTTCCACCACCTCCTCTGGCTGCATGTTCCAGACACCCACCACTCTCTGCGTGAAAAACCTCCCCCGCACATCTTCCTTAAACTTCCCCCTCTCACCTTGAACCTGTGCCACCTTGAAAGTGACACTTCTACCCTCGGAAAAAGCCTCTGACTATCAACCCTGTCTATGCCTGTCATAATTAAATTAAATAGTTAATTAAATAAATCTGAATTATAAAGTTAGCATCAATATGATGACAATTAAACCCATCCAGCTCACTAATTCTAGAAGGAAATCTAGAAAAAAACTAAGTGCCCAATGGGCGGGAAAACAGGAGATTTTCCTGCCTATGTTTTGGATGAACTTAGTTGAATCAATTTCCAGCACTCTGTGCTTCAGAGTCCGCCAGGGGATTCACGCTGGTATGGGGGATGGGGCCTAATCCCGCCCAAGAGGTCAACATCAGCACACTCAGTGGGCCACTGAGCATGCGCCAACCTGTCAGTAGGGAGATCGGCACATGCGCACTGGCCCGCTCCATCATGGCCTCCGGTTTGCCGGCCTGTCAATGTCATCCCTGACCCCCCCTCTCCAATCGCTGGCCTCCCGTTGTTATCCCCGATCATCAGCTTCCCTCCTCAATCGCTGGCCTCGCCGATCCGCACCCCCATGTCCAGCCCTGACCCCGCCCCTTATAGCCAGCTAATACCCCCATCCTGCCATGGCCAGCCCAGATTGCCCCGTCCCTCCCCCATGATTCTGAATGCAGAGTGGCAGCGGGTCCCCCGCCACACCACCAATGATCAGCACCGTTCCCCAATAGGCCTCACCCCCTCAGGTCCCACCCACTTGGCACTGCCTGGTGGGTAGTGCCCAGGTGCCTGTTGGGCAGTGTCAGGGTGCCAGGCCCCCGACCTTCCTCTGTCCCCACCAGTGAGGTGACCATGCCTGGTTCCCATTGATGGGGACTAGCTCTAATCCCTGCTGGTGGGAACCTTTCCCAGCTGGGGGGGAATGCTACCATCCTGGGCTTGCTGATGAGACAGAAATTGAAATTTCCATATTGTAATCAGCCTCATGCTGATTTCTGGCACAAGGCTGATTACGTTCAAAAAAGTGCCTGGGAAAGTCGCAATCAGGGGGATGTCAGTCGCGACTCCTGCTACAGGCCCCCCGCTGCCATTTCCTGGCCCGCTGCGCTACTTGAGCAGCCCTGCTTTCCATATCTAATATAGCGTATTTGTGACTTCAGGCCCACAGCAATGTGATTGACTCTGGTTGGGGAACTTCAATATCCATCACCAAGAGTGGCACGGTAACACCACCACAGACTGAGCTGGCCAGATTCTAAAGGAAATAGCTGATCGACTCAGACTGTGGCAGGTGGTGAGGAACCAACAATAGGGAAAAACATACTTGACCTCATCCTCACCAACCTGCCTGCCGCAGTTGTATCTGTCCATGACAGTATCGATAGGTGTGACTACCACACAGTCCTTGTGGAGATTCTTCACATTGAAGAAACACTCCATCGTCCTGTGTGGCACTATCACCGTGCTAAATGAGGTTGACTTCGAACAGATTGAGCAGTTCAAACTTGGCATCCATGAGTCGCTGTGGGCCATTAGCAGCAGCAGAATTGTACTCAATCACAATCAAATAACCTCATGGCCTGGCATTTCTCCACTCTCCTGTTACTACCGAGCCAGGGGATCAACCCTGGTTCAACGTAGAGTACAGGAAGGCACGTCAGGATCAACACCAGGCACACCTAAAAATGAGGTGTCAACCTGCTGAAGCTACAACACAGGACTATTTATGTGCCAAACAGCATAAACAGCAAGTAATAGACAAAGCTAAGCAATTCCACAACCAACGGATCAGATATACGTTCTGCAGTCCTGCCACATCCAGTCATTAACAGTGCTGGATAATTAATTGGAGGACGAGGTTCCACAAATATTCCCATCTTCAATGATGGAGAAGCCCAGCACATCAGTGCAAAAGATAGGGTTGAAGCATTTGCAACAATCTTCAGTCAGAAGTGCTGAGTGGATGATCCATCTTAGCCTCTCTGGAGGTCCCCAGAGGCACGGTGGCACAGTGGTTCGCACTGCTGCCTCACAGCACCAGGAACCCAGGTTCGATTCTGGCCTTGGGTCCTGTCTGTGTGGAGTTTGGACTTCCTCCCTGTATCTGCTTCCTCTGGGTGCTCTGGTTTCCTCCAACATTCCAAAGATGTGCGGATCAGGTTGATTGGACATGCTAAAATGTACCTTGGTGTCAGCTGGATTAGCAGGGTAAATGCATGGGGTTACAGGAATAGGGCCTGAGTGGGATTGTGGTCGGTACAGACTCAATGGGCTGAATAGCATCCTTCTGTACTGTAGGGCTTCTATGATCACAGATATCAGTTTCCAGTCAATTCAATTTACTCCATGTGATATCAAGAAACAGCTGAAGGCACTGGTTATTGCAAAGGCTATGGGCCCTTTGTCTAAATTAAACTCCATCTGCCATTCGTCAGCCCACTGGCCCAATTGATCACGATCCCATTGCAATTGGAGATAACTTTCTTCACTTGTCCACTATGCCACCAATCTTAGTGTCATCTGCAAACTTACTAACCATGCCTCCTATATTCTCATCCAAAATGTTAATATAAATGATAAATAACAGTGGACCCAGCACTGATCCCTGAGGCACACTGCTGGTCACAGGCCTCCAGTTTGAAAAACAATTCTCTACAACCACCCTTTGGCTTCTGTCAAGAAGCCAACTTTGTATCCATTTAGATACCTCACCCTGGATCCCGTGAGATTTAACCTTATGCAACAACCTACCATGCAGTCCAGGTAAGGACAGCAGATTTCCTTCCCTAAGGGACATTAGTGAACCAGATGGATTTTTCCAACAATCGACAATGGTTTCATGGTCATCAGCAGATTCTTAATTCCAGACATTTTTTTTATTGAATTCAAATTCTACCATTTGCCATGGCGGGATTCGAACCTGGTTCATAGAATAGAATCATAGAAACCCTACAGTGCAGAAGGAGGCCATTCGGCCCATCGAGTCTGCACCGACCACAATCCCACCCAGGCCCTACCCCCACATATTTACCCGCTAATCCCGCTAACCTACGCATCTCAGGACTCTAAGGGGCAATTTTTAACCTGGCCAATCAACCTAATCCGCACATCTTTGGACTGTGGGAGGAAACCGGAGCACCCGGAGGAAACCCATGCAGACACGAGGAGAATGTGCAAACTCCACACAGACAGTGACCCGAGCCGGGAATCGAACCCGGGACCCTGGAGCTGTGAAGCGGCAGTGCTAACCACTGTGCTACCGTGCCGCCCCTGGTTCCCAGAACATTAGCTGAGTTTCTGAATTAATATTCTAATGATAATAGCACATCGCCTCCCCAATGACGGTGGTTAGCATTCCTGTCTCCGCCAGGGACACGGGTTTGATTCTGGCCTTGGGTGGACTGTCTGTGTGGAATTTGCACATTCTCTGGGTGCTCTGGTTTCCAGGACATCACTGCAGGAGTTCCTCATGCTAATGTCCTCGGCCCAACTATGTTCAGCTGCTTCATCAATGACAAGTGGCAATTAAGATTCGCACCACACAAGTGCCAGGCAATGAACACTTCCGACATGAGAGGACCTATCCATCGCCCCTTGACATTCAATGGCATTACCATAACCGAATATTCCAACATCTTGGAGGTTGCCATTGATCAGAAGCTGAACTGGATTAGCCATATAAATACTGCGGCCATCAGAATAGGGTCAAAGGCTCAGAATCCTGTGGCGAGTAACTCACCTCCTCTCTCCAAAGCTTGCCCACCACCTACAAGACACAAGTTTGGAGTGTAAGGGAATGTCCTTCACTTGCCTGGATGAGTGCAGCTCCAACAACAGTCAAGAAGTATGACACCACCCAAGACAAAGCAGCCCACTTGATTGCTACCCTACTAGAAACATTTAATCTGTCCACCACTGACAAAAAGTGACAGCCATGTGTACCTACAAGATGCACTGCAGGAACTCATCAAAGCTCCTTAGGCAACACCTTCCAAATCCACAACCATTACCATTTAGAAGGGCAAAAGCAGCAGATAACTGGGAACACCAGTACCTGGAGATTCTGCTCCAAGTAACTCACCATCCTGACTTTGAAGTTGATGCGCGATTAATTCACTCGGGAGGCTAGGACGTACCCGGGAATAAAGGCTTTTATTCACAACAAGAATAGAGCATACTGCTTAACAATACTATGATGTGGAGATGCCGGCGTTGGACTGGGGTAAACACAGTAAGAAGTTTAACAACACCAGGTTAAAGTCCAACAGGTTTATTTGGTAGCAAAAGCCAAGCTTGTGTGGCTTTTGCTACCAAATAAACCTGTTGGACTTTAACCTGGTGTTGTTAAACTTCTTACTAACAATACTATCCCAGACTAAGGGCCACTAGGAAGTAGCAGTGACCTTTATAGCCCTGTAAGAAGGTGGAGCCAAACGGAGTGTACCACAGAACAATGCTAACAGGTGGAACACCCCAACCCTAACCCCAACAGTAACAAGAGTAACATATGTACAAGTACCCATAGTGGTAACCATCTATGGTTCACCACAGAAGTATATCACTATTTCTTCACTGTCGCTGGGTCAAAACCCTGGAACTCCCTCTCTAGCAGCACTGTGGATGTACCTACACCACAGGGACTGCAGTAGTTCAAGAAGGCATCTCACTACCACCTTCTTAAGGACAACTAGGGATGGGCAGTAAATGCTGGTCTAGCCAACGATTGCCACATCCCATAAATGAATTTAAAACATGGCTGATAAAGCCATTCATTTGTTATGGATGGACAGTAAATCCTAGCCTTGCCAGCAATGCCCTTATCCCAGGAAGAATTAGAAGAAAAACTTGCTCCCATTTGGTTTCAAACATTTTCTATTTTCGATGCGTATCCCCTCATTACTGCTGGCAAAAAAGGTTTTTAAAATGTCCAGCCAAAAACAATGATGAATTGTAGATGACATTGACATTGCCAGGACTCCACAGAACAAAAGCATAATGCAACATAAATTAGCACTTCAGGCATCAGCTTTGGTGAGTCGATAACGCATTGAGAATCAGAACATTGTTGTTTCATTAAGATGACACTTCAGTGCAGCACTGAGGGAATGTGGTATTGTCAACTCAGGTATAAAATGAAGATTCCACTTCTCTGTTACGGTAATTCAAATCTAATATGCATGAGGTGAAGAATAGCAAGTGGTTATGGAGTTTTGGAAATCAATCTTTCCTTCACCAATGCAAGTAAAAACATGTTTCATTCATTTCATTTTCTAAGTTGTACATTCTCCCCGTGTCTGCGTGGGTTTCCTCCTGATGCTCTGGTTTCCTCCCACAGTTCAAAGATCATAGAATCCCTACAGTACAGAAGGAAGCCATTCGGCCCAGCGAGTCTGCACTAACCACAATCCCAGCCAGGCCCTATTCCCGGAGTCCTCATTTATCTTGCTAATCTCCCTGACACTAAGGGGCAATTTAGCATGGTCAATCAACCTAACCCGCACATCTTTGGTGGGAGGAAACTGGAGCAGCTGGAGGAAACCCACGCAGACACGGGGAGAAAGTGCAAACTCCACACAGACCGTGACCCAAGACTGGAATTGAACCTGGATCCCTGGTGCTGTGAGGCAGCAGTGTTAACCACTGCGCCACGATGCAGGTTAGGTGGATTGGCCATGATAAATTGCCCTTTAGCATCCCAAGATATGTAGGTTAGGTGGATTAGCCATAGTTAATGTGCAGGGTTATGGGACAGAGCGGGAAGGGGACCTGGGTAAGACACTCTGTCAGAGAGTCAGTGCAGAGTCGATGGGCTGAATGGCCTTCTTCTACACTGGAAGGGTTCTATGGTTGTGTCTCACTGTGTGTAGAGTTACTTTATGTTTGCCCAGATAGTACCTTATTACAGTAAAAATGTCATGGAATCTTTTACTCTCCCCTGTGGTGAGTTTGTTGGTGGAGACATTTAATCAGATGCAGGGGTGGTGGATGGGAGTCCCATCACCTTGTCACCTCTACTCCAGTCAAGTTGGTGGCTGGACAGCCTTCCTACCATGTCACCCTCTGAGTCCTTTAAGGGGCAACAACTGGCCACCTACAGACCTCATCCTGCTTCTGCTGGTAATAACTCAACAATGGGCAGACAAATTGCGATGCAGAGTGTATGACAAACAAGCCCTGGCTTGATCGAGGAACCCAGCATTGGGAAGTCACCTCCCACCATCACTCAGCTCTGGCTGGGATCCAATGATGACCCTAAGCCTCAGGTAGGTGTTGGACTGGCAGCACACACTGCCTTCTGATGGCTCTGCCATTCAACAGACCTGCCAACCTCTGATTGTCCAGCAGCTCTTAGTGGCAGGACTCAATCCTGGGGGAAGGCACGGTGGCACAGCGGTTAACACTGCTGCCTCACAGCGCCAGGGTCCTGGGTTCAAATCCCGGCTTGGCTCACTGTCTGTGTGGAGTTTGCACATTCTCCCTGTGTCTGCGCGGGTTTCCCCCGGGTGCTCTGGTTTCCTCCCACAGTTTAAAGATCTGCAGGTTAGGTGGATTGGCCATGGTAAATTTCACCTAAGTGTCAGGGGAACTAGCTCGGGTAAAAGCATGGGCTTATGGAGACAGGGCCTGGGTGGGATTGTGGTCCGTGTGGACTCGATGAGTCGAATGGCCTTCTGCACTGTAGGATTCTATGATTCTATAAGTGCCTGAGTGGCACATAATGTGGCAGTCCTTCCCTGAAAGAGGCAGTGTGGGGACCTTGCCTGTTGCCTCCACAAGATTCAGCCCACGCATTTGTTGTAGAAATGAAAATTGGCAGAGATGATTAAAGGACAGCTGGATCAATATCACCCCTTTTACATTATTATCCAAAGTTGAAATGACCTCCACAAAACATTAAAATACTTTCCACTCTTCCAAATGCAGCAGCTGGAGACAAATCCTTCATTTAGCACTCAGGGAGTTAAAAAGCGAGCTGAATGCTGCCTCAGGCACCATGCAGTTTACTTTTCCTTCAACTATAATTTATGGCACTCTCTCATAAGCAAGACTAAGGAATAACCATCATTAATATAAATCTAGCGCCACAGAAAAGATTAATGTTGAAAATTTCCATCCTGACGTCTGCAAACCTTGACAAACCTATGATTTAGAATATTTGCTTGACAGTTTGGATTATTCTTTAATCACAGACATACGGAAGTAAAATAATTGAATGTCATTTGAACTACTAAGCCTAAGGTGACTTTTTTTAAGTGAAGGGGCAGTGGCTTCTTTGCTTCAGATATGTTGTATTCCTGTTTTGATTATTTTTCCTAAGTGTTTTGATATTTTGATGTTTGATACAGCACTACAATAGATGGTTTGTTATTTAATACAGGGATACTGTCAAAACAGAAAGAGAAAGCCATTCATTTTTAGGAGCAACTGCTGGTCTAGTTATTGAAGTTCAATGACTAATGCAAGTTATATTTTGCTTTTCCCCTCAGTAAATTCTTCAGAGATTGGGAACCATCGCATGCATTAAAAATGCATATAAGACATTTCTTGCCAACAGAAATAAATAACATGGTCTTATCTGAGTTTTATTGTTATTTTAACAGTGTTTGATACATGAGTCAGGACCAGGTAACAAAGAGAAATGGCCTCAGACAGTTCAAAACAATTCCGAATCTTGACGGCTTTTGAAAAACTACCTTTGAAATTGGCGCTGTTGGAAATAAATTGAGAAAACCTATCTTGCAGAGCTCCTCTTAGAAAATAGAACTTTGATCTGCAGTTGTGTTTCAAGGTATTTTATTAGATTGAAATCTGACATTTGCATGGGAGCTTACAAAAAAGTGTTGTCTTTACCAGTGGATGATAATATCCCTTGACACTATTTGAAGAGGACCAAAAGGCCACAGGAGCAGAATTAGGCCATTCAGCCCATTGAATCTGCGCCATCATTTGATCATGGCTAATATGTTCCTCAACCCCATTCTCCCGCCTTTTCCCCGTAACCTTTGATCCCTTACCAATCAAAAACCTATCTATCTCTGTCTTAATGACTTGGCCTCCACAGCCTTCAGTGACAATGGACCAGGCAGTTCTCTTGGTGTCCTGGCCAAACATTCCTCCCTCAGCCAACTCTATGTTAAATAAAGCAGAATTGTTGGTTATTCATTTCATGGAGTTTGTGGGATACTGATGGTGTTCAATATGGTTCTCAGACAGATGCACATGAGGGGGAAAAGAAACATTTATGCGAACCTCATTACAACACCACTTCAAGCAAAACCTGTTACAAGGAAGTGTCCAAGATAGCAAGTCTCAGTAGAAATTAAAACCTAAGCTGATGAAAAATTGCAGAGGGCAGGAAGGGACAAAGAAAATGTGAGTGCACTGTAATGAGTCTTCGAAGGCAGAAGTCCCTTCACCAAAATCCCTTTATTTACAAACTCTAACAGCAGCACACAGAGTGCTAGCAGTCTATCTCCGGGAGTGCCAGAGGAACTGACACTCCCGGTTAAGTACAAGGCAAAGACTTCCTGATTGGCGCATCAATTGTGTCCTTAATTAGGGACATATTCTGTTGTCCAATCAAATAAACGAAATCAAAATAACTTAGGGACAACTCAAAAGGGGCAGCTCCCTAAAAGGAGGGGAACTGCTCGAAACAAAAGACGAAGCAGAAAGGAAACTTAAAACATCAAATTAAAATGTGATTAAAGGGGTCAGTAATACACCCCAGTCCCTGTGGTGCCCAGCGGGCATGGAAGGCATCAATGATATCCTTAATCAGGGAGTTCATCCTCCAATAGGCCAACCTTAGTGGCCTGATTGAAGCCATTACATGCACCAAACCTGAAGCATGTGGACTTCACAAAGTGGCACCATCTTAAAATTAGAATTAGGCAATTGAAGAGTGGAATCTGGAAGCTTCACTTTTTATGCAAAGGTTAATGGAAATATGGAACTCTCGCCCTTCAAAGGTTGTGAATGTTGGATCAGATGAAAATTTCGAGACTGAGATCCAAAGATTTTTGTTAGCTAAGGGTACCGTACCAAGGCTTAGGGAACAAAAGTGGATAAACTGAGTTGAAGTACAGATCAGTGAGGATCGAATTGAATGGCAGAACAAGCTTGAGGGGCTGGATCATGTTCCTATTTTCCTGGGGTATTTAGTTTGAATATCGGAATCCACATTAAAATTAACTGTAAGCAAACAGCAATCAATAGAATCTTAGTACTGGAAAGCACTGCCTCCTTTACTAAAGTTCAATATCATACTGGATGTACAGCAAGATGTTTGCAGGGCTGTCTTGTTGTACTATAAAATGTTCAACCACAAAGAAGATCACGTTTTGCAGTGCTTCTCCCTTTTGGGTTAGAACAGGCTTGATAACATAAATCTTTTATTAAAAACAGAAAATATCAAAAATACTCAGCAGGACAGGCAGCTTCTTAGAGCAGGGGGCTGCCCCAAGTGAGAAGGCAGGGGGGAAGTATAATGTGGTGGGGGGAGCTTATAAGATCCACAGGCAAGTGGTAGAGGGGGAGCAGGTGCCTTAGTGAAGAAGGGTGAAATCACTTCAGTGTTAGGTGAGGATATAGTGAAAGGTAAGCAGACAGTGGAGACTTTGTGGACATTATTTCTATCCCCTTATATTTCCTGAATCATAACTTCTATACTCTTGCATCAAGGCACGGTGGCACAGTGGTTAGCACTGCTGCCTCTCAGCGTCAGGGGGCTGAGTTCAATACCGGCCTCGAGTCACTGTCTGTGTGGAGTTTGCACTTTCTCCCCGTGTCTGCATGGGTTTCCTCCGGATGCTCCAGCTTCCTCCCACACTCCAAAGATGTGCGGGTTAGGTTGATTGGCCATGCTAAATTGACCCTAGCGTCAGGAGGATTAGCAGGGTAAATATGTGGGGCTACAGGAATAGGGGCTGGGTGGGATTGTGGTCAGTGCAGACTCAATGGGCCAAATGGCCTCCCTCTGCACTGTCGGGATTCTATGATTATTAAGAGAAAGAAAAAGATTTAAGATTGCAGTATGAGCTGTGCATAGCCCCCAGTAGCCAGTGTGAGGTGTTTGAATGTATCAATACAGATGTTAAACCAGCAATTTGCCAAGGCAGAAGGGGCGATTTTGTTTTCCATAGAGATTGAGCTAGAATGTTTTGTCTAAGCGTCAACTCAGGCAGGAAAAGTGGAATGTAGCACGCTGGCTGCACTGTCAGCTTTTTCCGTCATATTTTTATACACTCAGACAAAAAAAATCAAGGAAGCGGGTCTCACCACCTTGGCTCTTGACAGATTGAGGTGCCTTTTTTAAAGTGTGCCTCAATGTCAAAACAATAAAAATAGAAAAAAGGAACCCTCCCCAACCATGGAAACGATAGTCAAGAGAGCACATCCGTTTTTGGGTCTGTCCTTCGAGTGTCTGCTCCCTCCACTATTGCTGCCTGTCAAAATTGGGAGCAGAAAATCTCCCCCAATGGTCGGGATTTTTCAGCCTCACTGTGGAGAGACCCGCTATGGGGGATGAGGCTGTCCAGCCAAAAGTCCATTGACTTGCGGCAGGTCCAGAAGATCCTGGGAAAACCCAGGCCCAGGATACTAGATTTAGATAAGTCTGTAGCAGATTGTTCACAGTAAACTCATGTCCCACAAGGATTTGTGTACTAATCTCAACTTTTCACTCCTTTTATTAATAATTTTGATAATATTGAAGTTAGCCAGTGGCAAATAGATATCACCGCAAGCAAATTGCACCATGCACTTTGGATGTAAAATAATGATAAAACAGGCTATTTTCTAAATATGTTAAAGTTAGAAACAATGGCAGTCCAAGTAGACTTGGGAATCTATACACATAAATTAAAATGTCATGGACAGTTACAGAAAATACTCGCACAAGCTAATAGAATGCTAGCTTTCATATCTAGAGGATGAAAATGCAAGGGTGTAGAAGTTATGATTCAGGAAATATAAGGAGATAGAAATTATGCTTCAGGTACACAAAGCCCTGCTTAGAACACACCTGTGATGTGGAGATGCTGGCATTGGACTGGGGTGGGCACAGTAAGAAGTCACACAACACCAGGTTAGAGGAGCAGAACTCCAAAAGCTCGTGATTCCAAATAAACCTGTTGAACTTTAACCTGGTGTTGTGAGACTTCTTACTTCATTTGATTTGATTTATTATTGTCATATGTATTAGTGTACAGTGAAAAGTATTGTTTCTTGCGCGCTATACAGACAAAGCATACTGTTCATAGAGAAGGAAATGAGTGCTGCTGTAGAACATTGTGGTGGTCACTCCGACCTATACTACGATGTACCAATACATCTTCAATCTGTAGTTTAGTGATGATAAGATCTAGTCAGATTTTCCTTCTTGTTGGATCCCTCAACATCTGCCACAGGCTCAGTCTGGCAGACATCTCCTTCAGGGCTCAGCCAGCGGTGCTGCTACCGAGCCACTCTTGGTGATGGGCATTGAAGTCTCCCAACCAGAGTACATTCTGTGCCCTTGGCATCCTTAATGCTCCCTCCAAACGGTGTTCAACATGGAGAATTGCGAGCAGTTCTGGATGCCACAACTTGGGATGGGTATATTGACCTTCAAGGCAGTGCAGCGCAAATTCACCAGAATCATACCGGGACTGTGTGAAAAAGGTGTATAAACTATGGATTGTATTCTCTGGAATTTATTCCAGGATGATTTGATCAACGTTCAAATATTAGGGAACGAATGTTGTATAAAGCCAGAAGAGAGTTGCCCTGATGATCCTTAACCTTGAATCTGGACTCCATGACGTCTCATATGTTATCAGGTTAAACATGATGAATCAGTACCTCCCCAATGTTGAACACCGTTTGGAGGGAGCATTAAGGGTGGCAAGGGCACAGAACGTACTCTGGTTGGGAGACTTCAATGTCCATCACCAAGAGTGGCTCGGTAGCACCACCACTGAGTGAGCTGACTGAATCCTGAAGGAGATGTCTGCCAGACTGAGCCTGTGGCAGATGTTGAGGGATCCAACAAGAAGGAAAATCTGACTAGATCTTGTCATCACTAAACTACATATTGAAGATGTATTGGTACATGGCAGTATAGGTAGGAGTGACCACCACATGATACTTGGGAAGACAAAGTACCATCTTTACATTGAGTATACCCTTCATCGTGTTTTGTGGCACTATCACAAGACTAAATGGAATAGGTTTCATACTGATCTAGCAGCTCAAAATTGGGAATTGATGGTGCCATGGGACTATTAACAGCAGCAGAATTGTATTCAACCACAATGAATAACCTCTTGGCCCAACATTTCCTTCAGCATTACCATCAAGCTAAGGAATCAACTCTAGCTCAATGAAAAGTGCAGGAGTGCGTGTCTAATGAAATGAGGTGGCAACCTGGTTAAACTATGACACAGGATTATTGTGCCAAACAGTGGAACAATGTGCAGAGTTACGCAATCGCACAACAAATGGGTCGAATCTAAGCTCTGCAGTCCTGCCACATCCAGCCATTACTAGCAATAGGGTTATGGGGAGCGGGCGGGTAAGTGGAACTAAACCACTATCAGATCAGCCATGATCTTATTGAATGGTGGGGCAGGCTCGAGGGGTTAGATGGCCTACTCCTGCTCCTATTTCTTATGTTCTTATGTTCAATGGACAATTAAGCAACTAACAAGAGGAAAATGTCCACAAATATCCCCATCCTCAGTCAAAAACAGAAAGTGATAGAAAATCTCAGCAAGTTTGACAGCATCTAAGAGAGAGAATACAGCCAACATTGGCTAAGATTTTCCAAGATTTTCTTTTTTGGTTCAGATTCCAGTATCCACAGTATTTTACCTTTATCCCCATCCTCAATGATGGGGGAGCTCAACACAGCAGAGCAAAACACAAGGTTACATCTTCAACCATCTTCAGCCTGATGTGCCAAGTGGATAATCCATTCTGGCCTGCTGCCAATCTTCAGCCATTCTATTAATTCTACATGTTGTGGCTGAAGGCACTGAATACTGCAAAGACTACAACATCCTTGCATTGGTTCCAAATTAGCCATGTGCCTAGCCAAGCTGTTCTAATAGAGCTACAACACAGGCATCTTCCTGGAAATGTGGAAAATTGCCCAGGTATGCCTTGTCCACAAAAAGGAAGACAAATCCAACCAGGTCAATTGTTGATCCATCAGCATTCTCTTGATCATCAGTGAAAAGACGAATGGTGTTATCGACAGTGTTATCAAATGGCACTTACACAGCAATAACTCGTTCGTGGATGCTCGGTAAGGCTTCTACCAGGATAAAGACCTTGATCCAAATTTAAATAGAAGAGCTGAACTCAAGAGGGGAATGAGAGTGACTATCTGATGTCAAGGCAGCATTTGACTGAATGTGACATCAAGGAGGCCTGGCAAAATTGAAATCAATGGCAACTGGGGGAGGGGGGTAAATTTTCCACTGGAGTCATACCTAGCACAAAGGAAGATGTTTATGGTTGTTAGAGGCCCCTTGCTGCTGGGGTTCAATAGGGTAGTTTCTTAGGCCCAACCATTTTCAGCTGCTTCATCAATGACCGGCCTTCCATCCTTTAGTCAGAATTAGGAATGTTTTCTTAAGTATTCAGTACCATTCACAACTCCTCAGAAACTGTAGCACTCCATGTCAATATGAAGCAAGACATGGACAACATTCAGGCTTGGGCTGATAAGTGGAAAGTGACTTCCCTGTCACACACGTGCCAGGCAATGACCATCTCCAGCAAGGGAGAATCAAGCCATTTCCCCTTGACAGTCAATGGAATTACCACCTAGAAGGACAAGGGCAGCAGGTGCAGAGGAACATCACCACCTACAGGTTCCCCTCCAAACCACAGATTATTCTGTGACTTGGACCTGTATCACCATTCCTTCACGGTCATGTCATCAAAACCCTGGAACTCCCTCCCTTAAAGCACTGTGGGTGTACCCTCACCAGATGCACTGCAGTTGTTCAAAAAGACAACTCATTACCACCTTTTCAAGGACAATTCAGGTTGGGTAACAAGTGTTGACCTTGCCAGTGATGCCCACATCCCATAAAGGAATAAAAATAATTAGATCCCCAGCTGTGAGTCAGCATCCCTATTTTAAGTAATAAGTTTAGGACTGACAGAATTTGTGTCAGTACATTTATACAGTCACACCTTTCATGGGATGAGAAGTTCATATATTTTGTACTCTGCACTTTTTCTCTTTAGTTCTTATTGGAATATTAAATCAATGCATTGTACTTGCTTCTAGTCAACTGCTCAGTGCATTCCAGATCACTATACCTTTCTAGCGCTGCTGGTTACAAAATCCAATTTCACATTTAGTCGAGCAATTGTTTCAAATATGGTTAAGAAACATTTTAATTCCCTTCTATGAAATTGCTTCTGTTTTCACCTCCAAGCAGCTGAAAGATATCAAATAATATTGCAAATGTATTCATTTGAATAAAATGCCCTATTATGGGAGATTCTGATCTTCTGCAATATCTCAACAAATTGGGACTACGCAAATGCTACAGGTAAGGAATTAAAATTTTATATTCCTATTTCAGGAACAAACTATTAAATTTATGTCAACACGAAGCAGATCAATTTAGGATTGACTCAAAAATGGTCCTATCACCAGACGATTATGAGGTACTCTGGAAGGTAACTGTCACAATAAATTCTTACTCTAACTCGACCAGTTTATAACAAAACACTAATTTGCTTTACACAGTTTTCATAATTTGTTACTAAACATGTTTAGCGTGAAGGCTGGCCCTCTTCACTGGCTGTCTTGTCTGGAGACAATACACATCTTTTTAGCCTGTCTTGATGCTCTCTCCACTCACATTGTTTTGTTTCTTAAAGACTTGATTAGTTGTAAGTATTCGCATTCCAACCATTATTCATGTAAATTGAGATTGTGTCTTTATATGCTCTGTTTGTGAACAGAATTCCCACTCACCTGAAGAAGGGGCTTGCAGCTCCGAAAGCTTGTGTGGCTTTTGCTACCAAATAAACCTGTTGGACTTTAACCTGGTGTTGTTAAACTTCTTCTTGAGGTTTAACAGGAAATCAAATAAGTGATTTGTTTTTAAACAAGAGTTCATTATTCAATTCCAAAAGTCACTTTAGGTGGGTGAAGAGAATTTGTCCTGCTTGCAAGAGCTAAACATTTTGAGGTGTAAATATGCAGGACATGTGTCAGAAGACTGCACTTTCCATATTCTTATTTGTTAATTTTCAGGCCATGAAAAAAATTAACTATAACATTATGCAATGTGTTAGCTTAACATAAATAAGCCTTTTGACTTTTGCACGTAAAGGGCAGAAATTAAGTTACAAACACAAAGTTAAGGGACTCCCATGCTCCATGAAAAAACCCTGCTTATGGCCCAGGTAATTATGAAAATGGAGAACGAGATTGGATTCCCCACCTCTGAAGAAAATACACACAATTTGCCTGTGGTGTTTAAACATAAACGTGCGTTTGATGTAACATGGGTTCAGTGAAATGTACAGACTGGTTGAACATACTTAAAGAATGATTATAGTTCAAGAGAACTAATAATTATGATTTCAAAAGAAAGATTAGGATGGAAAAAAATGTTACTGTTATTTGCGGGGATGATTCCTACATGTTTTAATGCAACAGAATGAGGACTATATCCACAGATTCTTGGTATTTTATTGCTGTGAATATTATCTATATTTTAAAAATATTTGGTCAGAGAAGTTGCATCGCTTAAAGACAAAAGGGTAGAAAATACATTGACATTGCAACTAGCCCCTACTGTATGCTCCACATGATGACACTGTCCCAAATTTCAGCTCATTAACATTTAGGGGTAAGCACTGTGTCAATTGCAGGGCAAGATGGACGCCCACCAGCAGAGATAACAAAATGTCAGAGGGATCCTTATCCCTTGATGGGATGATGTCAACTATTGGTTAGACTGAAGAATTAAACTGCAATAAAAACATGTGCGTGTCCTCAATTCCATCACCCTAAGCTGATTGCCATTTGAATCTGTCATTGTGTGGCCTACGTGTGAGCAATAACTTGCCTTCCTTGGGTAGAAATATGCTGCTGGCAACATTGTCGATAACCTTTAGCACAAATCATGTCCCTTCTTGGAAGCCTCCCTCATTTCACCTCAAGCAAAACACTTCATCAAATTGAGATAGAGAGGATAGGCTAAAGACACACTTATCCTTAAAAATTTACTTTTGCAGGTCTCATATTGGATTCAACATAGGATCTGGACTATTTTTCCAGTTCAAGCCTCCCTGTCCCTAATCCTTTGTTTAATTAACATACTCAAGCAATCATGAGACTGTGATGTTTTTGACAATTGCTTATTAATTAAAGACACCGAGTAATACATGTAAACAGAAGTCTGCATATTTACAAATGAAATTTAATTGGAGGAGCATTAGATTAAATTGCATCAGGCCATTTATAGTCTTGAGTCTCAGCAATGATGTGTTGTACTTCAGATCTACCTTTACTCTGAGTTTCTATTATTGATGTGGAGATGCCGGCGTTGGACTGGGGTAAGCACAGTAAGAAGTCTCACAACACCAGGTTAAAGTCCAACAGGTTTGGTATTTGCGACCAAATAAACCTGTTGGACTTTAACCTGGTGTTGTGAGACTTCTTACTGTTTCTATTATTGCACAGCAGGCAGATCATTTTGACATCAACTGGATCATTCTTTGCGTTAAATACATATTCAGCTTTCCTTTAAAGGAGGTAATGGTCTCTGCCTCAGTCATTCCATGTGGAAAAATATTGCACGTCCCAAAGATTTTCAGAATATTTTTTCCCCCTCACCTTTTACTTCCATTGTCCTTACATGGGATGTTAACGTCGTTACAAGGCCAATATTTGTTGCCCATTCCTAATTGCCTGTGCGGCTTTTCCCACTCTCTGGGGACAATTTTAAATTGATGACCATTCATTGCTGACTCTTTCCCATTAGCTATATTAAAACATTTCATCATTTGTAAAACTTCTTTTAAATCTTATCTTAACCTTTTTTTTACATGATTAAAGTTTGCAGATGGCACAAATATAGGTCAGGTGGTTAATGGTACGGCGACAATAATCTCTCCCTCAATGTCAACAAAAGGATGGAGATTGTCATCGGCTTCAGGAAGCGTAGTGGAGAACATGCCCCTGTCAACATCAGCAAGGACGAAGTAGAAAGAGTCGAGAGCTTCAAGTTTTTAGGTGTCCAGATCACCAACAACCTGTCCTGATCCCCCCAATGCTGACACCATAGTTAAGAAAGCCCACCAATGCCTTTACTTTCTCAGAAGACTAAGGAAATTTGACATGTCAGCTATGACTCTCACCAGCTTTTACAAATGCACCATAGAAAGCATTATTTCTGGTTGTATCACAGCTTGGTATGGCTCTTGCTCTGTTCAAGACCGCAAGAAAGTACAAAAGGTTGTGAATGCAGCCCAATCCATCACGCAAACCAGCCTCCGATCCATTGACTCTGTCTACATTTCCCACTGCCTCAGCAAAGCAGCCAGCATACTTAAGGACCCCACGCACCCCAGACATTCTCTCTTCCACCTTCTTCTGTCGGGAGAAAGATACAAAAGTCTGAGGTCACGTACCAACCAACTCATGAACAGCTTCTTCCCTGCTGCCATCAGACTTTTGAATGGACCTACCTTGCATTAAGTTGATCTTTTTCTACACCTTAGCTATGACATTCTGCGCTCTCCCATTTCCTTCTCTATGAATGGTATGCTTTGTCTGTAAAGCAAGCAAGAAATAATACTTTTTACTGTATACATATATTTCTCTGTATACATATTATTGTCACAAAGACATGTGACAATAATAAATCAAATCAAATCAAATTAATAGTGAGGCAGAAACCTTTAGATAATAGGTTGATATCAGTGGACATGTCATAAGAGTGGCATTTGGAATTCAATCCAAAGAAGTGTGAGGTAATGCATTTGGGCAATGCAAAGACAAAGGGATGTACAATAAATGATAGTATATAGAGAAACATAGAGGAATGGAGTATCTTTGGAGTGCATGTTCACAGATCTCAAAATAAAAGGGCAGGTTGCTAGTATTGTTAAGAAGGCACACAGGATATTTTCCTTAATTTAGTGAGGGATAGAATGTAAGAGTGGGAAAGTTATGTCAGAACTGTATAAAATACTAGTTAGACCACAAGTCGAGTAATTCCTACAGTTCTGGTCACCACATTAGGAAGGATATGATTCTGCTTAGAGGGTGAAAAGTAGATTCACAAGAATATTATCAGGATTGGAAAAAATAGTTGAAGGGAAAGCTGGGCTGGGCTAGACTTGGATATGTGTAAAATTATAAGGGGCCTTGAAAGTACAGATAGGAAGGACCTCAGCACAAAGGATAATAAGCAGAGGCCATAGGTTTAGTGCGATTGGTAAAGTGATTAGAGAGAATTTGAGGAGAAATATTTGCATCCAGAGGGCGTTGGGGTCAAGGCAGAAACCCTCATCATGTTTAAAACCTTTGTTCAAGTGTCTTAACCTACAGTTCCAAAAGTTAGAAAATGGAATTAGCTTGAATGAATCTTTTTTTTAGCTGCCACAGAAACAATGGGCTGACTAGCCACACACTGTACTGCAAATCTCCATCATTCCACCATCTGCAGAATTCCCCAAATCAGTCAATGACGTAATTTCTCTGGGTTTCTGCAGATTTTGTGTTAGAGCGGATGATTGGGAGGACCCACTTTCATAGCTTTAATTTCATTTCCATAATGGGGTCCACACAGTCCTCTAATCGTGACTGAACTAACGCTTATTTATCACAAACTCTCCACTTTTGTACTCTATAACCCCCTTTGTACATAATATTGTGCATCTGCTTTTATGGCTTTATCTACCTGCACTCTATCCTTCAAGGATTAATGCAGTGATATGAGGAATGAGTGGTTATAGTTACCATTAAGAAAGACTTGAAAAATCAGGATTTCTTTCAGAGAGGAGTAAATGGGATTCTAGTAGAGTTCACATGATCCTAAAAGATTTTGGAAGAGGAGAAGGTGAATGTTTCCACTGATTTGCAAATCAATAGTGCAGAAGTAGACATTCAAGATTAAAGGGGTCAGAAGAAAGTTATTGTGCAGAGGGATTTGAACCCATGAATGCTTTAGAAGTTACCTTTCATGCAGGGCCTATGGGCTAGATTTTTAACTTGTCAGTTAGGCATGTGGATTGTAATGGTGTCAAGTAGTTTTTAACCGCTCTTAATTATTTAACTCCTTTAAACACTTTAAATTGCTTTTAAAAGCTTGTGCAGGTTTTCAATTAATTTATTAAGCCCATGAAAACTTTAAAAATTAATGAAATAAATATATAAAAATAAATGAACAAGTGCATTTGCCCGACTATGAAAGACCAGCGTATTTGAAATACACCCATTTAATTGCTCAGAGAAAAGATGGCAATGTAGGGGATAGGAGGCATGTGGGGGCGGGGCGGGGGGGGGGGGGGGTGGAGAGGCTGAGGCAAGTGCAGGGCAGTGTGCCGCAGGGCAGTGGCCACCCATCTTCACAATGCTAGTCCCTCGATTGAGAACTAAGTGAAAGAAGGACTGACTGAAAGGCCGCTGGATTCGCCTGGTGATCTCCTGGAACCACAGAAAAGCTGTGCCACTCACATTTAATCCCTTAGCCAGCATTAACTGCCAGTGGGCTTAGGGATAATTGGTGTCAATTGGCTCATTAATAAGCTTAATCGACTACCTGCCAGTACAAGCGGTCAAGTTTCCCCCGTGGGCCTGTCTCACCTCCAATCTAATCATGGGAGGTTTTCCCTCTGTCAGGAGACTGATATGTGGCCTCTTTAGAGCAAAACTCAATGGCTTCATATTTTCTTCCAGGGTTATGAACAGCTGTCAATTGATTTTTTTAACTTAAATTTTAATATAAGTTTTAAAAGTTTTAAAGGTCATAAAATGTGAGTGGCTCTTCATTCAACTTGGTGTAAAATTCAGTTGCCTTGGAGATAAGTGCTGTGTCTAAGTGCTTATTTCTTATCTCCATCTTGCACCCCCACAGAGTGGAGCTGTAAGTTTTCTCTGAGTGTACATAACCTTCTCTCCCATAGTCACAAAATATCAAGCACAACAAAGAAACGAAAAGTATAATTTTTACTTTTCTCTTTTGGGTAAATTGGCCCATAATGCACAGGAAGGCTATTTGACCAGGGTTGGTGTGCCCTTTCTGAAGGATCTGTGAACATGAAAAGATGGCTAGAGGCATCTGCTGGGAGTCAGTAACCCTTCAGTGACTAGTGGCCTATGAGATATTGGAATAAGGAAAGGTGAGTGTTCCAGCTGAAAATTTATAACATTGTGTTAAAGTGACAAATGAACATTATCATAATTGCAAATAGTTTCTTCTGATAGGTGCACAGTTACCTTCACACACACTGGCTGAGGGGTGGCGAGTTGGAGGAAGTGACTAATGGTGTCCAAGGAAGAACCCAGTGAAGGCATTGAGCTATATGTCACAACTAGAGGATGGGATCTTACACTCACACCACCTGTCCATGAGATTGCCAGTGGGGGCACAAGATCTGGCAAAACCTAGAAATTACGAATCTCACCGGCAACATAATCAGGTTCATACTTATAATGGGATGGTGGGCAGTGTTGGGGGTGGGGGGGATGTCAAGTTGATAAAGAGAAGGGGGCTGATACTGGTGATGATTGGGGTGGAGGGGGAAATGATGGGTTGGTCAAGGATAGGGGGCTAATACTGGCGATGATCAGGAGGTGGGGGAGGGGAATACCGGGATGATCGGGGGTCAATTCTGGTGATGATCACAGTGTGTGGGTGTTCGGGTAGGGTGTGGTGTGGGGTAGGCTAGAGGTATGTCCATGGTGGAGGGGGATGGGAGATTAATCTTTACTTCAGCCCTTTAAAAATGGCGCTCCGATCTCAGTGGAACAATTTCCCAGCGCAAAGAGTCTCTGCCCCGCCAGACTGATGGCGCAAATCATGTCCCCTCATTTTTTGCAGTTAAAGTCACAATATTCGGAGAGAAAAGTGGCCAGTGGAGCTGGAGAGTTCCACGCCAGTTTTCTCACCAAAACTGACATTCTGCCAATTCTCCTAAGATTCCATCCAGAAGAAATGGAGGTGGTAATGGGATGAGCAGGAAAATGCATACCTTGAATGGGAACGCAGTGTTGCTTTTATTCCTGCCCACACCTTACACCTTCAAGTTGCTGATGTAGGGTGATCCTGTGACAATACTCCAATCATAGACCTCTCTATCTCCTTGCCCCTTTTGCTTTGGCAAGGCACAGATAAATGCTCTGTGGTCTGCCCTGAAGCTGGCACCATGGGGGGTTATTGGCAGGTTGTGAGTCACAGTAATCTGAATCGTTGGATGGTGAAGGATCTGCAACTCTTCAAGCACTTGTCCTGTAGGCTTCAATAACATGTAGGCTTCAATAACATGTAGGCTTCAATAACATGTAGGCCACATCAGACCCATGTTGAGATTTTAGAGGAAGAGCTGTTTTTTGCAGAAGGGAAGGATGTACTTGTGGGTGGATGTAACATGTAGCTGGAGTCTCCGGATTTGATCAGACAGTAACTAACAGAGTTGAAGACAAGTCTTTGTCTGGATGAAATACTTGAACAGAAGTCTTTGTCAGCATCTGGCCCTTTCTTTTCAAAACCTTCCTGATTTGTCGACTGTTATTGTTGATCCAGATGGAAATCTTCCAGTGTAGACAATTTAAAAAAAATTGCAAAACTTACTCCAACTTATAAGTCAAAGAACAGGTTTAATAAAGAAACTTAATTACTCCAAACTTGAGACCTCACCCTGGGCCATTCCAAGCAATTTAACAATTCCAAACAGGTTTTTATTTATACAGTCAGTTGGTCAGCTGATCATCACATCATTCTGTCATTGGTTATATGGTTTACTGGGTCAGCTGACCCCTACAGCTTAGAGTTAGAGGTTTACAGCATGGAAACAGGCCCTTCAGCCCAACTTGTCCATGCCACCCCTTTTGTTAAACCACTAAGCTAGTCCCAATTGCTCCCATTTGGCTCATGTCCCTTTATACCCATCTTACCCATGTAACTGTCTAAACGCTTTTTAAAAGACAAAATTGTACCCGCCTCTACTACCTCTGGCAGCTTGTTCCAAACACTCAGCACCCTCTGTGTGAAAAAATTGCACCTTAGGACCCTTTTGTATCTTTCCCCTCTCACCTTAAACCTATGCCCTCTAGTTTTAGACTCCCCTACCTTTGGGAATAGATATTGACTATCGAGCTGATCTATGTCCCTATGATCTATTTTATAGACTTCTATAAAATCACCCCTCAGCCTTCTACGCTCCAGAGAAAAAAAGCTCCCAGTCTATCCAGCCTCCCCTTATAACTCAAGCTTGTTACCATTGGTCACATTGCAACAGACCCAATGTTATTACTGGTTTCATTCTAACAGTTATGACATTAAGAGCCCCAATAGAACTGCTCCTGTCAGCTGCAAGTACAGAAACCATGCACTGCACTTGATGCAACTTTTGTCAGTCATGCCTTAGCAATGAGCTATCTGCAGCCGAGAATTACTCTGGTGCAGGTCATGGGTATTGGGAAGATGCAGGAAAGATTAAAGACACTCCTCTTGTGTGATAGAGATGCAGAGGCACAGATGATAGGGCAAATAATTTTGATGCTCAGGAAATGTTTTTGTTATTTTAATTATTAAGAGTTATATTTATAATTTACTATTCTTATTCCATTTAAGTCTGTTGTTTTTATGCATTAGCTAGTAGTCTTTGTAAGATGCATGAAGTTATATTAAGAAACATTTCAACGTTACAACAAATTTACAACAAAAATAGCTGATTGATACAAATGGTGGCAAATGCCTTGCAACAAGCAGTTGAAGTTAACCTTGTTCAACAATAACTGCACAACTGTCTTTCAACAAGTCTTTGCTGCTAAAATAAAATGTCATGTCTTCTGTCTGATTTCTCAGGAGAGGGACTTTGCCATTCTCAATATCCAAATGCATCAGCCACCAGCTGCTCTAGTTCCCCTGTTGGCTGCAGCCAGTGTTTTCTTTCTTGCTCCATGTGGCAAGGCTGCAGGGCATCAATATTAGGATCCTCCATTTTATTAAATCATAGAAACCCTACAGTGCAGAAGGAGGCCATTTGGCCCATCGAGTCTGCACCAATAACAATCCCACCCAGGCCCTATCCCCGCTTAGTTATCCTGCTAATCCCTCTAACCTATCACATCCTGGGACACGAAGGGTTAATTTAGCATGTCCAATCAACCTAACCAGCACGTCTTTGAACTGTAAGAGGAAATCGGAGCATCCGGAGGAAACCCATGCAAACACAGGGAGAATATGCAAACTTCACACAGACAGTAACTCAAGTCGGGAATCAAACCCAGGTCCCTGGAGCTGTGAGGCAGCAGTGCTAACCACTGTGCTACCCCTTCCAGAAGTCCTTCCGCAATCTCATTTGTCAGGTAACGGTCAGTCCTTTCTGCAGGACAATGTTGTTCATTGTGCCACAGACCACGACTATAAAGTACCCCCTGACATGCCCAGGTACTGAACATGTAATTTTTAACACCCTTATCACCCATTCCACCACTTGACATATTAACACGTGTGCATGTTTATATCTTTCATGTGTTGCACTATTGGTCCTGTGATAAAGTATCAGCTAACAGCCATCCTGATCTACAAGGCTGGTACAAGCTGAGGTTTCTGAGGACAATGGCATGACGAACACTTCTCCAGTGATCTGCATTCATATTCAGGTCTTCAGTTGGGCATCACAAACAATCATAACATTCAGTAAGTGGAACCACCTCTAGTTAACGTCTGAAACAGGCTTTGTGCCTTCAATACAATATGTGTTCCTTTGATAGCACCAAGTGCTTTGGGGAAGTCAACGATCCTGTGAAATGCGATAAATCTCTCCCTTATCTGTACTGGAAACATGTCAAAGTTGATGAAACCTGAAGCTTATGGAAAATTGTTTATAGTTTATTTATTAGCGTCACAAGTAGACTTACATTGGCACTGCAATGAAGTTACTGTGAAATCCCCTAGTCGCCACCAGAAGGTGCATCTCAAGCAAGACACTCTCTGTGTTCAAGTGAAGGCAAGCGTCCAGTAGAGGGCAGCAGAGCAGCAATGCTGATTGGCTGTTGTGGGGAAGATTTGCATTGGTGCAGACAGTGGTTTGTGGAGGAGCTGTTGTCAAGTTAAACCCCAAACACTACTTCACTGTTTCCCTCCCTATCTCCTCCTCTAACAAAAGAAAAAAACACAATGTCAGGGCCACAAGCAAGGGAAAGGTGAGTTGAGATTCTTTTATCCTTTTAATTGTAAAAGAGCAGTATGGCAGTTAGAGTTCTGTTATAATAGGGGGAGCATCCAAGACATTTTGCTGTGATTAGAGGGGTAGAAAACTGTGTTGGTGATTAAGAGCTCATGCTCAGCACACATCTTCAGCAAGAGGAGACTGTTGATGTTACAGCTAACAACCTAGTTTCTTTCTGATGACCCCTTGCCATGCCTGTTGATTTCCACAAAAATGCAAAACAGTTTACCTGTTTGAAAGGGGAAAGGCCACAGGAGATTGCTCCCTGATTTCCCACATCTGACAGGAGGAGCATACCACTGCCCTAACTGGCATACTGCCAACCAAAGTAAAATAGTAAATATGCTTGACTTTCACAGACACACACTCAACTTTCACACACATAAACAAACATATGGGGAGGGTAGGTTGGTCAAAGTAACGTCCATTAAAAAAAAACAGTTCAAGAGATTACAATCTGTAGTTTGGTGACTTGGCTGGCTTCAGGCTGAAATCAATGGTCTTGATGCTTCTGATTTAAAGATACAGGTGGCTGAGGAGGTTGTTCTTCAGGAGATGGTCATGCTGGTTGGATTCTTTTAAGAAACCTCTGCTACTGGGCATTTCTAGATGATCACAGTCAGCAAACAGAGCTTAAAGGTTATGAAGTGGATTGGAGAAAAAGAGGGGTCCAGGAGGGACCTGACTTTGATCTTTTTCCTAATCTGCTTGTCCTCTGCTCCGCTGAGAAATGGACTTAACATCCGCTGGACCGACTACAATCTTATAATTTTAAAATTAAGCATCAAGATCTGTATAAATGACTTGGATGAGGGAGGTGAATATATTATTTCCAGGTTTGTGGATGACACAGAAATAGGTGGGAAGGCAAGCGGTGAGATGACACGGAGGGCGGAATTTTACTGGCATGTCCGCCCAAGTTTCGTACGATCCCGCCCAAGGCCAACGTAGAATGCTGTTCTCCGAGCCTTGCCCACTCCTGGAATCGGGGCGGGCGGGCCGGTAAAATTGCGGCTAAAAGGTGGGATTTTCTGGCCACACTCGCCCCAAGGCCGGAAATTGGTACTGAGGTCAATGGACCTTTGCATGGTCTGCCCCTGCCCACTATGATTCCCTTGGTGGGTGGGATGGGAAAATTCCACCCAAAGGGTCTCTAGAAGGATATAGGTAGGATGAGAGAGTGGGAAAAAATTTGGTAGATGAAATATAATGCACTTCAATTAGAAGAATAAAGGTGCTGAATATCATTTAAATGGAGAAAGACTGCAGAAAACCGCAGAGGGATTTGGTGGTTCTTGTGCAGAAATCACAGAAAGCTTGCATGTCAGTTCAGCAGGTAATAGGGAAGGCAAATGGAATGGTGCCTTTATTTCAAAGGGAATGGAGAATAAAAATAGGGAAGTTTTGCTAAAACTATACAAGGCACTAGTAGTTAGACCAGACCTGGAATACTGTGAACAGTTTTGGTCTCCTCATTTAAGGAAAGATGTACTGGTGGTCCAGAGAAGGTTCACTAGGTTCCCGGGTATGGAGGGATTTTCTAATGAGAGGTTGAGTAGGTTGGGCCTGTACTTGTTAGAGTTTAGAAGAATGAAAGGTGACATTATTGAGGCATGTCAGATTCCCAGGGGGCTTGGCAGGGTTGTTCTTGTTTGTGGGAGAGTCATAATTTCAGAGTAAGGGGTCACCAGAGATGATGAGGAATTTGTTCTCTAAGGGTAATGAATCAGTGGAACTCTTTACCACAGAGGCTGTAGAGGCTGGGTTGTTAAGTATGTTCAAGGCTGTAGTAGACTGATTTTTGGTAAGGGAATCAGGTGTTATGGGGATAAGGTGGGAAAGTGGAACTCAGGATTATCATATCAGATCAGTCGCAATTTCATTGAAAGCAGGGCAGACTCAATGGGTTGAATAGCCTACTTCTGCTCCTGAATCTTATGGTCTTATGGTCTATACTCCTAGATGGCCCCAGGGCATTAAGAACCAGAAACATCCCAATGTCGTATGGCTTAAATAGGGAGTCATGAAGGAACCTCTCTCAGAGAAATCCTAAATTACTGTACAGCAAACATGAACACTCACTGCAGTTTTATTGCAATAAAACATATGTCACGATTTCCTGTTTATTGATGACTGTGCATTGGCTGAGAGTTCAGAGCTGGACATGCAATGTAGCATGGACTTGTTCTCCAATGCATGGAACATCTTCAGCTTTAAGATCAGCACAAAAAAAAAACTGATGTAACATTCCAGCCTATTCCAGGAAATCCCTACCTCAAATCCAAGGTTTCAGTCCTTGACCTGAACCCATCAGCAGTGGATCAGTTCAGTTATCTTGGCAGTGCACTCTCTTGAGCTGCTTATATTGGTGATGAGGCACATACAAGATTTGCTAAAGCAACCATGGCCTTCAGCGGACTTCAAACCTCAGTTTGGAATATACAAGTTAATTATTGTTTGCCTTTCTTTATGTATGTTCTACATAACTGAAAAAGGTAGCAGTGTGGTCACAATTTGCAATCAATCCGTTGTAATGTTTTTACATATAGAATGATTAGACATTGCAAATTATTCGAAGAAGTTCAAGTAATGTTTACACAATACCAACAATCATGAACTTCAATTTTGTAGAGAGGTTAAAAAAGTTGAGATTGTCCTTTTTTGTATATAAAAAGTTACGGGAAGATGTAATCACAATTATAAGGGATTATGATAGATTAAACGAGTTTCCACTGGCAGGAATCTGTCCGTAACCACAGTTCACAAACCTAAGTTAATTGGAAAATGAACCAAAGTGGAGACAAGAATTCTTTTTTTCATACACAACGAGTTCTTATGATCTGGAATGCACTCCGTGAAAAAAAAATCAGTTATAACCTCCGACAGGGAAACAAATTTATAACTGATAAATTTGGAGCAATGGGGAAATAGTTGGGGGGGGGGGGTGGGAAGCGTGTAGAACTCATTTAACTGTCCTTTCATAAAGCTAGTACAGGCACGATGGGCTGAATGTCATCACTGTACTGTAACATTCGATGATAACCATTTTATATTACTCTTCTGTGATCCACAAAGAAATCCTGGAGGAAATACTCTCAATGAAAATACTTTCTGTTTTATATTTCTGATATGTAAAAATAGAACAGAAATTCAGAATTATATTCTTACCAATACCTCAGGGGAGACTGACATTGTGATGCCTGGGTCCTGAGAGGCAAGACTGGTTAAGAATCCAATCCCACTTCCCAAATGGAAATATCTTTTGATGTGCATAACGGTTAAGCACTGCAATGATGTCTGTGATGCGCGATTAATTCACTCGGGAGGCTGGATCATACCCGGGAAATAAAGGCTTTTATTAGTAACAAGAATAGAGCATATTGCTTAACAATACAATCCCAGACTAAAGGGTCACTAGGTAGTGCAGTGACCTTTATACTCCTACAGGTAGGCGGAGCCAACCGGAGTGTACCACAGAACAATACCAACAGGTAGAACACCCCAACCCTAACCCCAACAGTGACAACAGTAACATATGTACAAGTACCCATAGTGCTAACCATCTATGGTTCAGTACCCATAGTGGTAACCATCTATGGTTCACCACAGTCTGGAAGAAAGGAATTGCATTTCTATAGCACTTTATCATATCCTCAAGATATTCCAAAATATTTCACAGGTTATGAATTTATTTTGAAGTGCTGTCACTGTGATGTAAGCAAATGCAACAGGCAATGTGCGTATAGCCCAGTTCCTCAAACAGATAAGATTGATGAGTTGATCAGTTTTAGTGGTTTTGGCTGAGGGAGGACTGTTGACCCAGAGACCAGGAGACTGCTTAGTTCTTCATCAAAAATTGTCCAAAAGTTTTAACATGTACTAGAACAGGTAGTAAGAGTTTTAACAACACCAGGTTAAAACTCTTACTGTGTTTACCCCAGTCCAACGCCGGCATCGTCACATCTAGAACAGGCAGACAGGATGACAATTCTCACACTGCAGTACCCTCTCAGTAGTGCATTGAAGAATGAGCTGTTTTATAGCCAATCTCTGAGGTGAAGTTTGTGCAGTTCACGCACGTGGTGCAGTCCTGAGGTCAGGATTTAGGTACATTTCTAAGCAAACTGGAGAGAGGTTTATTCTATATCTGGCCCACCAGGAGAGCATTGATGCTAATCAAATTAGAATGTGTTCAATTTCCCTCATCTTGATGAGCACATTGATCATTCAATCCTTTGGGAATGTGTATGATCTCTAATCAATACCCATCCTAAATTAACGATACCTTTGTACCTTTAGGAAATGCAGGATGCCTTTGACTGTCTGTGAAATCACTGTTACCATCCTCACTGCGTGCTCCAGAAATGAGTACTCATGTCCTGTTTAGTATTAATCTGGGTAGCAGGTTGATTGGCTCAGTATTGGATGAACCACTCATCTCTTTTACTGCAGGCTCATAAACCTGTCCTATTTATCATGATTAAACATTGATGAATACAGTGCAACCACAGAAAATATATTTAACCTTTTCTGGGTCATTATTATTTCTGCTATTGTTTCAGACATAAAGAAATTGGGGAAAATTGGTTAGTTCAAGTGACACAATCAGCTAGTTGAAAGTTGGAATGGATGGAGCATCTGGTGCCAATTTTTAAGCCGCAGAGGACGTAATAAAGGAAAATCAGACCTCCATGATTATTTACTTTTCCAGAATTCAAATTAATTTAAGTTGAAGGGCAAAAGCTTAAGTGGATCTATTTTGAGGGGTTGCAAGGTCTATTGTATAATAATTCAGACCTTCCAGACCGACTCTGATAAGACTTCCACAGCATATCAGGTTGGTCCTCTTAAAAGTTAGCAGCAATTTTGTTTGGATTTTAGTGACCACACCAATTCTTGTGATGTCAAATACGATCATCGCTCTTAAAAGCCGCGCTCACTCTTGTTGGAGTATTGTTATCCCGATTACAGAGGATCGAATCCAGGGTAGATTTGAGTAGCACGGTGGCACAGTGGTTAGCACTGCTGCCTTACAGCGCCAGGGACCCGGTTTTGATACCCGGCTTGGGTCACTGTCTGTGTGAAGTTTGCACATTCTCCCCATGTTTGAGTGGGTTTTCTCCGGGTGTTCCGGTTTCCTCACACACTCCAAAGATGTGCAGGTTAGGTGGATTGGCCGTGCTAAATTGACCCTTAGTGTCAGGAGGACTAGCTCGGGTAAATGCATGGAGTTATGGGATAAGACCTGGGTGGGATTGTGGCTGGTGCAGACCCGATGGGCCGAATGGCCTCCTTCTGCACTGTAAGATTCTATGTATTCTCCATTTGGTGACTCTTTTACAAACTGAGTCATAAAACAATCTTCCATTACTTTTCTTATTGGTGGATGAACTGAGAACCAAAGGGCACACATTTAGGTTGTGAAAGGATCTGCATTCTCGGATTTGAGATCTGCCTTCTCAGGGCCGAGAACTACAGCTCTTGGCAGGCCTGGTGCTCTGACATAGGCACAGAGTTTGGCATAGCAGACAGGCCTTGCGTGCTTGATTCTGGGTTTCCTTTGATGGCTGCTTGGAGATAGCATGAAAAGAGTAACCATGGAATCCGGGGAGATGGTGCAAACATTTGCTCAGCTGGCTAGGGTCTGGGGCAAAGATGAGCTGACGTGAAACATTAGTCCGGTCTGGAGAAATGGCAGGGGTGCAGCTGTGATGGTGTTGGAGCAGCCGTGGCAGCGGCAGGAGCACGAGGCTGAAGGGCAGTGGTGGCTTGGTACTGCTGAGAGCTGGGGCTCAGAGAGACCCACCAGCTGTGGTGCGGTGGCACAGTGATTAGCACTGCTGCCTCACAGCGCCAGGGACCCAGTTTGATTCCTGGCCTGGGTCACTGTCTGAGTGGAGTTTGCATGTTCTCCCCGTGTCTGCGTGGGTTTCCTCTGGGTTCTCCAATTTCCTCCCACAGTCCAAAGATGTGCGGGTTAGGTGGATTGGCCATGCTAAATTGCCCCTTAGTGTCAGGAGGAGTAGCTCGGGTAAATGCATGAGGTTATGGGGAGATGGCCTGGGTGGGATTGTGGTCAATGCAAACTTGATGGGCCGAATGGCCTCCTTCTGCACTGTAGGATTCTATGATTCTATTCTGTCAGTAACTCAGTGCATCTAAGGAGCAGTATCTGCCTGGGGGAGCTGTGGAAGGTTGGCAGCAGCACCACGGGGAAGTTGGAGCTGTGCCTGAGTATTGGCTGTGTAGTGCAGCCTGGCGAATTCTGTGGGATCTAGTGTCAGACAAAGTGACTGAGTGGCTGGGAGCTTAGCAGTCATTGGGGACATTCTGAGCCTGATTCTAGTTGCCTGACAGCCCATTGCAGGTAGAAGCAAGGGAGATTCCAGGCTGAGTTGGAGTTGCTGTTGAGGGAAATCCGAGGGCATATCCTCAAAAGGGAGGCAACGGCCTAGTGGTATTATCGTTGAACTGTCAATCCAGAAACTCAGCTAATGTTCTGGGGATGCGGGTTCAAAATCCGCCATGGCAAATGGTGGAAGTTGAATTCAATTTTTAAAAAAAATGGAATTAAGAATCTACTGATGACCATGAAATCATTGTTGGAAAAACCCACCTGGTTCACTAATGTCCTTGAAGGAAGGGAATCTGCCGTCCTTACCTGGTCTGGCCTACATGTGACTCCAGAGCCACAGCAATGTGGTTGACTCTCAACTGTCCTTTGAACCAGGGCAACTAGCGATGGGCAATAAATGCTGGCCAGCCAGCGATACTCATGTCCCACAAATGAATAAAAGAGAGGGGCTGAAATGCCTCATGGGGAAGACAGAGTTTTAATGGAGTTCTTTGTGACTCACAGTGAGACTGATGTATGGGTGAGCTGCTGGGAACACTCGTGGTATCGGTCTTGAATATGTCCACTATTTGGTGCACAGTTTTGTAGTTTGTGTTGGACCTCAGTTTGCTTGATAATCCATGTTTGACTCATGTTAATTCAGGATTTAGATTCATAGAAACTCTACAGTGCAGAAAGAGACCATTTGGCCCATCGAGTCTGCACCGACCACAATCCCACCCAGGCCCTACCCCCATATCCCTACATATTTATCCGCCAATCCCTCTAACCTACGCATCTCAGGACACTAAGGGGCAATTTTAATATGGCCAATCAACCTAACCTGCACATCTTTGGACTGTGGGAGGAAACCGGAGCACCCGGAGGAAACCCACGCAGACACGAGGAGAATGTGCAAACTCCATACAGACAGTGACCTAAGCCGGGAATTGAACCCAGGTCCCTGGAACTGTGAAGCAGCAGTGCTAACCACTGTGCTACCGTGCCGCCCAGAGCACAGGATAGAAAGCATTGACTGTTTACTTTAAAAATTCTTCTGTTTGTTTAAAACCATGGAAACTTAGAGCTTTATCCTTTCAGTAAATAACTGGGATTTCAAATTTCATCCACTTTGAAAACAGTGTTACTGGTCCTCAACCGGATTGTAACCACAGTAACTGGCAAAAGAAGAAAGGGTAACATGAAGAAAGTATTCATTATATAGCTGATGGTTAGGATCTGAAATGCGCTTCCTGAGAGTAGGGTGGAGACAGATTCCATCAAGGAACTCAAGGAGATTATCAGAAAAGGAAGAATGTGCAGGGCTACAGGGAGAAGACGGGAGAGTGACCCCTCGGTAAGTTGCTCCTTCAGAATGTCAACACAAACATAAAGGGCCCGATTATACCATCACGTTGCGCCTGTTTTCAGGGGCCAAAACTTGGTAAAGTCGGGTGTGAGGCGAATAGCGCGATCCACGCCTGCCTCCGTGCCGGTTCTCCCTTTACCAAGGCCTGAAAATGGCCACGATTGGGACATTTGCATGCATTTAAATTGACTTAATGAGCTGCACGCCCAACCTTACCGGCACTTCCCCCTTTACCACTACGTTTGCCCATCCAGAATTGGTGCAAAACAGACATGCTCCACTAAAGTCCGATTCAGGCATTCCAGCTAGTGAGGAGGTAAGTGCCGAACCTCCGCCGGCTCTCTGCTCGAGATCGGCGGGGGAGGTGGGGGAAGGTGGGTCTGACAGCTCTCTGCTTAAGATCAGTGGGGGGGGGGGGGGGGGGAAGGGGGGGTCCGCTGCCACTCTGCCCGAGATCAGTTGGGGGGGTGGGGGAGAAAGAGGGAGGGAGCCGTGATCGGTCTGGGTGGTGGGGGCGTGGGGTGATAAGGGGGTCAGTAATGTTGTGGGGGTGGGGCAATGTCTGTGAGGGCCAGGTGGAGGAATTATCTAGCCTGGGAGGGATGTGGCAGGGGAGCCGCATTCTATCTTTTTTTTCTGCGCATGTGCAGTTGGAGGTGCCGATCGGAGCTGGAGGATTTCGGGTGCGTTAAGCAGGGCGGCACGGTAGCACAGTGGTTAGCACTGCTGCTTCACAGCTCCAGGGACCTGGGTTCGATTCCCGGCTTGGGTCACTGTCTGTGTGGAGTTTGCACATTCTCCTCGTGTCTGCGTGGGTTTCCTCCGGGTGCTCCGGTTTCCTCCCACAGTCCAAAGATGTGCGGGTTAGGTTGATTGGCCAAGCTAAAATTACCCTTAGTGTTCTGGGATGCGTAGGTTAGAGGGATTAGTGGGTAAATATGTAGGGATACGGGGGTAGGGCCTGGGTGGGATTGTGGTCGGTGCAGACTCGATGGGCCGAAAGGCCTTTTTCTGTGCTGTAGGGATTCTAAGATTTCTAAGAAGCCCCACTCTCAGGCTTCTCTAGCGCTATTCAGAATTGCTGATTTTTTTCAGGCAGAGTGCGTATGGGGGCGCCTGAGAACGGGTCTAAAAGTCGGATCTGAAACACTCCCAGTTTCAAGTCCACTCAGCACTCCGAATCAAAATGGTAAAATAGCGCCCAAAATATTAAATATTCTTCTTTCTCTGATACTGTGATTAGTTCTGAAAGTTCCTTCACGTTACCATTTGAGAGATTATTGATCTGGACAATTCCTGGTAAGTAGGAATCTCCAGTTCCTAAATTGGTTCCCTAAGTCACTTCTTACATTCCAGTCCATAGGGTCAGATTGGGACATGGGGCTGGATTTTATGCTGGGGACACTGGTCCCACCCATACATGTAAAGCCCAGGGGCAAACCTGCCTCAAACTAGCAGGCTTACCCTGCAGCCAAATGAGGCAGGACTTCAGCCCCTCAGCAACAGGAAATCCTGCTCCATAGACCTGAAGAAGGGGCTTGGGGCTCCGAAAGCTTGTGTGGCTTTTGCTACCAAATAAACCTGTTGGACTTTAACCTGGTGTTGTTAAACTTCTTACATAGAGCTGTGGCCAGAGGCTGACAGTTCTCCAGTACTGGCAGCGATGTGTGTCAAGGCTCTGTTAGGACTCCTCATCACTCACTGTGGTGTTCTCACAGGATGATTACTGTTGAGCCTCTATTGTCTCATGGCATCCGACCCACACATTCTACAAACCACAACCGCCCCCCTCCTGCCTCACCCCCAGCCAAAGAAACCCCGACCTTGCATAGCGTTAATGTGCATTAGAGAGAATTCATGACAACAAGGTCTGCATCCTGACGGTGCATATCAAAACTGGTGCCAGACATGATATTCAACATGGGGAGTGGTGCCAGCTATCGCCATCCTATCTTGCCATGGGGTTCTCCAAAGTATGAACTGTGTACTGCTAAGGCTTGAATTGAAAAATCCATCTGCATCCTTGGGGCTTGGTTTTCCAAAGGATTAACCTTGGTCCCCAGACTGTGCAACTAGATCTAGCTCTGGATATTAAACTGGCATGCTGGACTCCTCAAGGCATCATCAATTAGTCGCTCTGGCAACAACATTAATCTTGACAAGACACAGCTGATTCCTGATAGATAAGCAATTAGCTTTTGAAGCAATTCCCCGGGAAGCTTCATCCTTTGTCGTCTTTAACACTGTGCAATTAAGCAGCTATGCATGACAGCAATAAATGCACGCTCACTGCTGGATCTGGCAGACTTTGCAGAGAAGTCAATTTGAACTTCCTGTCCAGTAATCCCCTCTGGCCTCACAGCATTGACAGAGTGAGAGCTTTAAATTGCATTCACCCTCCCCAAGTGAAAGTGTCTTTATGCCCCATGAAGCAGGGTAGCTCTCCTTCACCGATACCCCAACTCTGCCCTTGCAGCCTGGCCTCTCCCAAAGCAGGACCCCAGTCACACCCAGTACATCCCCTCTGTTGTGGCCACCTCCCACCCAGTTTGCAGCTCCAACAAGGAAGGGCATTCACTCAGCTACGGTTTGAACCCAAACCCAGCATGGAGGAACCAGGAAGCGATGCCTGCTTGGCAGCCAGCGCATCCCCTTGGAGCAAAGGGCAACCCGATATGAAGAGAAGGTAAGGCCTCTGAGCAACCCCCAAAGCTTCTCCACCCTGTTCCGATGGTGACAGTAACTCTCAGCCCCAGGGTCCGAGTTGCACTTGTGTGTGTCCCCAGCATTCTCCCTGGTGCTCCTTGCATGTTGGATTGCCTGGCAAGTAATGGCCGCTTAAGCGCTCATCTCCAATATCCCCCGAGGACGTGAAATGCCAGGTCCACGCTTATATAGATAGACCTGTTGTAAATAGCGTGGACGTGACATCACGCTGGCGCCAGCTGAATATTGGGTGCGGGCTCAATATCCAGAGTGAGTGCTCACTACTGATATGCTGATGCATTCAAATTAGGTTCATGCCCTTCCCCGGCATGTTCCACATCACTCGCCGGCAAGCTCAGTTCAAAACTCGGAAAATGCCATCTCACCAACAAGAGCCATGCTTTTCTGATCTCTCCATATTTTCAGCCCACGGCACCATTCCTGTGGATGGCAGATGCAGACTCAATATCCCGACCATTGTGTTTTCAAAAAAAATTAGTAATACTATTGAATATTGAGTCAGGATTTCTTACACAGCATCAGCATCCATACAACATGCCTGTTCATGTGTAGTCCACAATCTGTGCACTATTTGAATGAAGCAATTTGGATGAAGTCAGATACTTAATTATTCCAAGAAAATACATTTATATTCTGACCACATCAATGGAATGTTATGACTATATCAGTTTTTAATTTTCCATTGAGTTTTGATTCAATGGTATCCTGGAATGTCATTTTGCCATGTTTTGATTTAACCCTGAAATTCAGTGGTGTTGCCAGCATTCTCCAGCATTTAGTTTAACAGATTCCTTTTAAAATTGTTCTTATTCATCGAATTAAAGGATCAAAGTCGTCCTGAAAGTTAGTGTCCACCTCATTTAAGCTGACTTAATCTCAAGAAAGCTGAGCATCACAGACACCACTCTAATAATTTACTATTTGATTTACCCAGCGCAAGCATGTGTTCCAGAGCAAACTGGAACATCTTATGACAAATTATTAGGTATGACATCTTCCAATCTCAAAGGAGATGGTTACACTCTTGCATTAGTAACTCTTGTCAGTTGAAAATGAAGCAGGATTCTCTTCATGACAGTGCAATGAATTAAGCCGATGGTTCACTTCCTACAAACTAAGTTTAAAAAAATCTGGTTTCATTTGTGTTGCGCTGGAGATTAGTCAGTCTCTGGGACTCAGTCCCCGGGACTCAGTCCCCCCACAAAGTGGAAAAAGTGATTCCCTTGATGCCACAAGATAATGATTTAGGCCACTGGATTCTGCGCTATGAGAGCCAGTTGAGGTAAAAAATGAAACCTGCTCTCTGACAACTTCTACCATGATTCGCACTGTTTAGGTTTATTTATTAGTGTCACTGCTATGAAGTTACTGTGAAAATCCCTGAGTCACCACACTCCAGCGCCTGTTCGGGTACACTGAGGGAGAATTTAGCATGGCCAATGCACCTAACCAGCACGTCTTTCAGGCTATGGGAAGAAACCGGAGCACCTGGAGGAAACCCATGCAGACACTGGGAGAACGTGCAGACTGCGCAGACGGTGACCCAAACCAGGAATTGAACCCGGGTCCCTGACGCTATGAGGTAGCAGTGCTAACCATTGTGCCACCCCACTGATCACCAGTGTGGAGGACAGCTGCGTGGGTATCTTGTCCGAGTGCCGCAAGTCTGCAGAGTGGACAAAAATGAGTCAGTAATCTCTTGATACTGATTAGATGCTTAATCTGCTCTTTTGGACCACAATGATCTTGTTAATGCCCTCACTCAAACATGCATGGCTGAACATATTTTCAACAGCATGTAAAACCAATGTTCACGGGGCTTAATGGAAACATGGAAGTTTACTTTTAAACATCAAAATGGAAAATGAATAATTGGCTTTAGAACAAGATGGAGTCAGGAAGTCAGGTGACTTTTTCTCCCATTGTGTCTGCCAAATATGAATGAAATTGTCCAAGACTGAAGTTAACTCACCTGTCTCCCCAGTTAATTAATTTAAAAAAAAATATTCATAGGCATGGGCGTCACACCCATCTCTAGTTGCCCTTGTTCAGAGGACAGTTGAGAGTCAATCACATTGCTGTGGCTCTGGAGTCACATGTAGGCCAGACCAGGTAAGACAGCAGATTTCCTTCCCTGAAGGACATTAGTGAACAAAATGGGTTTTTCTAACAATCGACAATGATTTCATGGTCAACAGTAGATTCTTAATTCTAGATATTTTTTGTTGATTTCACATTCCACCACCTGCTGTGGCAGGAATCGAACCTGGGTCCCCAGAACATTAGCTAAGTTTCTGGATTAATAGACTAGCAATAATAATGCTCGGCCATGGCCTCCCCTAAATAAGCAACCTTATGGAACATCGCATTGAGAAGATATTAGAAAAGTACAACAGATTTCTGCTGTGGATTTAACAGCTGCTATTGTCCAAATATCTGCATAAACTAATGCACAATGACCCCACTGATTTAATGGCTGCAGACTGAAATTCCACAGATTAGGTGCAAGGAAAACCCAATCTACCACAAGGAGATTCAAACCTCATTGCGTGCCAATGCTCATGTCATCAGGGACTGTTTGTGCGGATAATAGGAACACCAATACTATGGTTACTTGACAGAAAGCAGTTTGATAAAGAAACATTTATTGAGAAACTTTTGAAAAGCAACCTCAGGTCAGCCAGTCAGGAGACAAGGAGACCATCGAGGCAAGAGATTCTGCCTAGCAAAGGAAGAATCCACGAACAGGCACAGATGTGGGGGTCAGATCTTAATGACAGATCTCGCTTGGTTCTTCAAATCAAGACCCTTAATGACAGCGTCTCGATTGCATCTCAACAGGAGAAAATCCAGAAGCCTGGTGTTGTAAGGAGTAAGCCACAATGAGTTTGTCACCAGAAACTCCCAACCTCCATTTCCTAAGGGAACCAGAAGAGAATCATCAGACCTGCAACATTTCTACCTTCCATCTTGAAAGACTCAAGAATAATAATGACTTTGCAGAAATTGAAAAAAACCCTAAGTGCGTGCTACCTCTTTTGTAATCACCTTTTCTTGTGCGTGATTGTGTTTTGTGCGAATGGATGCTGTTCCTGTTTTAAAAACCTATGAGAAAACCTGTCTTTGCAAGTCACAGCATTCAAGAGGTTAAAACACTTCTTCTTTAAAACACATTTTGTCGCAGTCAGTTGAGAGACGGGAACAGGGGAAACCATCCTACCATCTCTCTATTCTCTGTAACATGCACAAAGGACCCCCTCAGCAATATTACTTAATTGAATCACAATCTCATTTTCAGATGATGTGTTTTTCCACTATCTGCTTGCGGTTGTGGAGCTAATTGAAGTTACCTTTATTTATTAGTGTCACAAGTAAGCTTACATTAACACAGCAATGAGGTTATTGTGAAAATCCCCTAGTCGCCACACTCTAGCGCCTGTTCGGATACACCGAGGGAGAATTTAGCATGGCCAATGCACCTAACCAGCATGTCTTTTGGACTTGTGGGAGGAAATCAGAGCACCCAGAGGAAACCCATGCAGACATGGGGACAATGTGTAGACTCCACACAGCTGGGAATCGAACCTGGGTCCCTGGTGCGGTGAGGCAGCAGTGCTAATCACTGTGCCACCATGCCGTCCTGTTTTTGATGAATTTGTGTAAAGCTGGCTATGGCAGTAGGGAGTGGTGTTGGGCATTTGTAAGGAGTTTTGAGCACATCAATCATTCCCAATATTGGGCAATAGTTGCAGTTCCCACTGAGCTGCAGCATCAGAGGAAGGTGGAGCAGAGGCAGCAAAGAAGACAAGCTGCCCATACAGAGAGGAAGCAGAGGAGGTCTCTCTGCAATAGGCCTCACCCATGTTGTGTCTTCAGAGAGCCATACTCCTCCTTCCGCCTAAGATAATAGCAGTGTGTTCAGTGGCTGTGCTTCTCCAAGGAATGGTTTACAGAACTGTGCCATCGCTTGTAACCAGTCCTCCAGCCTGAGTAGCATGAGAACGGCACAGCCAGTGATGGTGAAAGTGAGTGTGGCCCTCAATTTTTATGTCAGTGAATCCCCTATCCAGGTTGGAACAGGTGACATCTCTAATATATGGCAGTTCACCATTCATTGCTGCATCAGAAAAGTTACAGAGGCTTTGTAAGGGAAAATGAATAATTGACTTTGAAACAAGATGGAGTCAAGAGGATAGGTGCCTCTTGACTCCAAGAGTCAGAAGGCAGAAGGCAGGCCCTAGGGGGAGCCTCACGTGTGGATACTCATTAGTTTGTGGTGGTGGGGGGGAGTGGACATGCTGATGGGGATGTCAGCGATGATTGGGGATAGGGATTGTGGGTGGAAGGGGAGGGGATGCCCGTGAAGATCACACAACAGGGTGGGTTGGGGGTGGGGGGGGGCAGGTCATAGATGTCTACGTGGTGGGGTGGGGAAGCGGGAGGACATTAATTTTTTTCTAGTAATGGGAACGCCCATTAAAAAAGGCACCTTGATCTCAGTGGAACTGGTTCCTGACGGCGCAAACCACATTCTCCACTCCTTGTTTTGCAGTTGAAGTCACAAAATCCGGAGAGGAAACTGTCCACTGGAGCTGGAGAGTTCCATGCCAGTCTACTCACTGAAACTGACACTGCCAAATTCTGGTAAGATTCCGCCCATAGAATTTTACACCACAGAAAGAGGCCCTTTGGCCCGTCATATCTGCACCAGCCATCAAGCACCTATCTATCCCAATCCCATTTTCCATCACTTGTTCTGTAGCCTTGTATGCTACGGCGTTTCAAGTGCTTATCTAAATGTTTGTTAAATGTTTGAGGGTTCCCACCTTTACCAGCTTTCAGGCAGAGTTCCAGATTCCCAGCACCGCCTGAATGAAACATTTTTCCTCAAATTCCCTCTAAATCTCCTGCCCTTTATCTTAAATCTATGCCCTCCTTTTTATTAATCCCTCAGCTGAGGAGAAAAGTTTCTCCCTGTCTACATCGCTCATAATTCTGTACAATATTGTATATTATTTTAGTGTAAGCCCGCTAACTGAGAAGAGAGGACTGAAGATGGCTTCGGAGGCCGAGTTCAATCAGGAACTGGTCTTGAGCATCCAACCTTTGACTGCACCATCCTTCACTTACCACAGCCACAGCAATCCCAGTAATCTGTTGGGAAACAGGTTGCTAAGAGACCATGTATGCATCTTTGAGCATTGGTATCCATAAACATGGCGGCAGCAATCTAAGCCTACATAGCATCAATCTGGGCTTGCATTAAAACAAAGAGAAACCTCAGTCTGAGCATCTACTGCAGCAATCAGACATTGCATGCCTTTTGCCTGTGCTGCGATGGAAGCCAAGACTCTGGCCATCAGATGTTCTCACACAGCTGGATCTGCAAATGCTCTCAAGGAATTGGCAACACTTCCGTTCACAACATTCATAACATTCATTCTAAGCTATGTGGTTGCCTAGACAAGCAGCAGCCCAAAATATAATGCACAGGAGACAAACAGACTGAACACAAACAATGCTTCCTTTAAGATGAGCACAGGTGCAACCTTGTGATAATTCTATAGGCCTGCAGGGTGCAACAAAACCAGCCATGTTCATAAAGGAGAACTGAGTTTCTTGCGGAAAAGAATAGAACATAGAAAGCCACAGCACAAACAGGCCCTTCGGCCCACAAATTGCGCTGATCATATCCCTACCTCTAGGCCTATCTATAGCCCTCAATCCCATTAAATCCCATGTACTCATCCAGAAGTCTCTTAAAAGACCCCAACGAGTTTGCCTCCACCACCACCGACGTCAGCCGATTCCACTCACCCACCACCCTCTGAGTGAAAAACTTACCCCTGACACCTCCTCTGTACCTACCCCCCAGCACCTTAAACCTGTGTCCTCTCGTAGCAACCATTTCAGCCCTTGGAAATAGCCTCTGAGAGTCCACCCTATCCAGACCTCTCAACATCTTGTAAACCTCTATCAGGTCACCTCTCATCCTTCGTCTCTCCAGGGAGAAGAGACCAAGCTCCCTCAACCTATCCTCATAAGGCATGCCCCCCAATCCAGGCAACATCCTTGTAAATCTCCTCTGCACCCTTTCAATGGCTTCAACATCTTTCCTGTAATGAGGTGACCAGAACTGCGCGCAGTACTCCAAGTGGGGTCTAACCAGGGTCCTATAAAGCTGCAGCATTATCTCCCGACTCCTAAACTCAATCCCTCGATTAATGAAGGCTAGTACGCCGTACGCCTTCTTGACCGCATCCTCCACCTGCGAGGCCGATTTAAGAGTCCTATGGACCCGGACCCCAAGGTCCTTCTGATCCTCTACACTGCTAAGAATGGTACCGTTCATATTATACTGCTGCTTCATCCCATTGGATCTGCCAAAATGGATCACTACACACTTATCCGGGTTGAAGTCCATCTGCCACTTCTCCGCCCAGTCTTGCATTCTATCTATGTCTCGCTGCAACTTCTGACATCCCTCCAAACTATCCACAACACCACCTACCTTGGTGTCGTCAGCAAACTTACCAACCCATCCCTCCACTTCCTCATCCAGGTCATTTATGAAAATGACAAACAGCAAGGGTCCCAGAACAGATCCCTGGGGCACTCCACTGGTCACTGACCTCCATGCAGAGAAAGACCCCTCCACAGCCACTCTCTGCCTTCTGCAGGCAAGCCAGTTCTGGATCCACAAGGCAACAGCCCCTTGGATCCCATGCCCTCTCACTTTCTCAAGAAGTCTTGCATGGGGGACCTTATCGAACGCCTTGCTGAAGTCCATATAGACCACATCCACCGCTCTTCCTTCGTCAATGTGTTTGGTCACATTTTCAAAGAACTCAACCAGGCTCGTAAGGCACGACCTGCCCTTGACAAAGCCGTGCTGACTACTTTTGATCATACTAAACTTCTCTAGATGATCATAAATCCTGTCTCTCAGGATCCTCTCCATCAACTTACCAACCACTGAGGTTAGACTCACCGGTCGGTAATTTCCCCGGCTGTCCCTGTTCCCTTTCTTGACTATAGGGACCACATCTGCAATCCTCCAATCCTCCGGAACCTCTCCCGTCTCCATCGACGATGCAAAGATCATCGCCAAAGGCTCCGCAATCTCCTCCCTCGCCTCCCACAGTAACCTGGGGTACATCCCATCCGGTTCCAAACGCTGTGGTCGCTGTGGGTTCCAAACGCTGTTCAAAGTTGGACCTATCCTGCTCCGTGCTCCTTGACAGTGATGATAAGCTTTCTAGCAGGCCTACCAATGCATCAAGTATTTCTGTATGTGTCAGTGTTGTCCAGTACACTCGCATATCGGTGTCATCATTGGAGTCCCCTGCAGCACAACCAGTCTGCGATTCACTCTGCAGGGAGCTGATACACAAATTAACCGTTTCCGTCTGGCCTGCCTACAGGCCACTTGTTCCTAAAGCCTTAGCACATGCAGATCCTGTCTCTATACTGCCCTCTAAGGAACATATTTGAGCTGGTCCCTGTAATGTCAGATAGAATGGTGTCAAGTTTTAAAGTTTATTTATCAGTGTTACAAGTAGGCTTACATTAACACTGCAGTGAAGTTACTGTGAATATCTCCTAGTTGCCACGCTCCAGCACCTGTTCGGGTACACGGAGGGAGAATTTAGCATAGCCAATGCACCTAACCTCCTCAGTCAATTCTTCTCTGGAGCTCCAACCTCAGACAATACTGGTTATCCAGGCAGCAGTTTTTGGGACCTGAAAGCAAAAATGCACAAGGGAAGAGTTGGGGTAAGGGAAGTTGGTACTGGGGGAAATTAAGAGGTGCATGGTTACACCATTTACAATTTGCATATTAAACCAAATTGCAGGATGAGGGTGCAGTGGAATTTGAGAAGGTGCATTAGGCAGGAATGTGCTATCATCCACAATGGTTTCAGCAACTCCACTTACCATAGCCTCAGTTACAGCCACCCTATTATCTCCAGCACTATCACCTCCAACACATGCAGTCGTGCCTGACTCCATTTAGTTGTTGTTGCTGTATATTCTTGCTATATGTTGTTGCTATATATATATATATATATATATATATATATATATATATATATCATAGAATCATCGAAATCATAGAAACCCTACAGTACAGAAAGAGGTCATTCGGCCCATCGAGTCTGCACCGACCACAATCCCACCCAGGCCCTACCCCCATATCCCACCCACTAATCCCTCTAATCTACGCATCCCAGGACACCAAGGGGCAATTTTAGCATAGCCAATCAACCTAACTCGCACATCTTTGGACTGTGGGAGGAAACCGGAGCACCCGGAGGAAACCCACGCAGACACGAGGAGAATGTGCAAACTCCACACAAACAGTGACCCAAGCCGGGAATCGAACCCAGGTCCCTGGAGCTGTGAAGCAGCAGTGCTAACCACTGTGCTACCGTGCCGTCCAATAAGTAGTGTGGTGGTTGGAACAGTATGCAAGATTAGCAATTAGCAGGGCTTGGCATGTAAGGATGCATTCACAAACCTTGACCACTTGTGTCAGGTAATTAAACTTCTTGCAGAATATTGATTCCTTCCTGAAGGTTTGTCCAATGTTGTCCAGACACTTCCAGCCCCTGCTGCAGCCAAACTGCATCTCGTCTCTATGAGGCACAGTCTGTCTTTAATTAGTGCAAGTAATCTTTCAGTGGTGCTAGCCTCCATCAAACCAGGTCCCTGCTGAGTTGTACAGGCACTTAGCGGTGTATTCAATGGAAATGAGCAGGTAGCATGAAGTTTGTGTGCTGTCTCATGCCTTCAATTCATTGCAGGATAATCGAACATCATGAACCCAATGCCCAAATTCAGATGCTATCCACTTTAGTATCCTTATCTTTACTTACATCCAGAATGTTGATTGGAAATTACTTGCTGACTACTGATTTGAATCTGTTCAACTCGCTGAGTCTTCACCATTTATCATTTCCTTTAGCTATGTCCTTCATGATGAATGGTTGCTCTTTTTCTGTCAATGTCCTTTCGATTAACTCACATCAAATGCTCCTTAGCTTGGAATGGGCATTGTGTATTTTTACTGATGATTTATTTCCAGCCTTTTGTTCAATAGAGTCTTTTTCTTGTTCAGACTGGTTATTCTAACACACAAACACAAAGAAGTGCAAAAAAAAGGTCAACCATTCATGTTATTGAGCTTTATCATAGAAATCTGCACCGTCTTGAAATGTCCTCAATTTGTGACTCTCTGACGATAGAAGACAAACAAGTAAAACGTGAAAGGTAATTAATGAGATTGCTTCACGAAACCAAAGGTCACAAGGCCAGAACTCCAGAGTATTTATTTAACATAATAATCAACACTGTTCAACTCTGACTTATTGTGTTCCACAACTTAAACTATTTATTTGCATCACTAACATTTTCCATTGCGAATCTTTGAATGAACATCCATTGATTTCAAAGGCTGCAGAATTGGACAGGACCTGAAAAATGAGCACAGGCAATGAGATGCAGGATTATGCAAACCTTGTGCTGTCTCCTAACCGAAATGATTGGAACATGCGGCCAGCTCTAAACCGGTTTGATGCATGGCTACGCACCGCAACGGGGATGCACAATTGCAAGAAGTTAGTATGAGTTGAAGGCAACCTGCACTTCTTAAAGGAGAGGTAAATTATATCTAGAGCAGGTGTGGGATGTTGTGGGGTGGTTGGTCGGTAAGTAGGTCTGAAGAACTCTTCCTCGTCAGATTTAGGTTAACTGTGAATGTTTATTAACTCTTAGAGCTATTTGCAAATATACAAGTAAGTTGTCTACGTTTTTTTATTAGTGTCACAAGTAGGCTTACATTAACATTACTGTGTTATTAATGAACATTAATGAAATTACTGTGAAAATCCCCTAGTCGTCACATTCCAGCACCTGTTCGGGTACACGGAGGAGAATTTAGCATGGTCAATGCATCTAACTTGCACATCCTTGGACTTTGGGAGGAAACCGGAGCACACAGAGGAAACCCACACAGACACAGGGACAACATGCAGACTCTGCATGTGACCCGAACCGGGAATCGAACCTGGGTTCCTGTTGCTGTGAGGCAACAGTGCTAACAACTGTGCCACGTACCACCCAGGTACAAGCTCGGAGATGTCTCCATGCTTGCTGGTACACAATGCTCTGTACAACAATAGATTGAACCTCGGTCGTGCGTTCTCTTACATCACTGTGTGGGCAGTATTGTACTCAGTCCCACATTAATCCTCTATGTGCCAGACCCCTTGACAACATCTCTCCCCAAGTCTTTTTCCAATGCATTTTAAGTGATTATCTTACATTGTTCTTACTAGTATACATTTACATCGTCATTGCTACATTATCACTACCCCAATTCCCCTCCTTCAAGTCCTTGAATTCAAAGATTCAATCAATCTGGAAGCTTCATAATCCTTCCTTATCTCATTCACACTATTGTTGGAGGAGTGGTAAGCTCTGTTGCTGCTGGTTCTTCTTGTAGGTTTGGAGGTAGTTCTGGCAGTTGGATATGTTTTCATCCTTTTGTTCATCCTTTTGTGGATGGACCAGCAATTATTGCCCAAGCCTAGTTGCAGCTAAGAGTCAACCACACTGCTGTGGGTCTGGAGTCACATGTAGGTGAGACCAGTACGGCAGATTTCCTTCCCTAAAGGACATTAGCAAATTGGATGGGTTTTTACAAAATTGACAATGGTCTTCATTAGATTAATTTCGGAATTTGTTTTTATTGAATTCAAATTTCACCATTCGCAGTGTTCCCAGAGCATCAACCCGGATAAGTGTGTAGTGATCCATTTTGGCAGATCCAATGGGATGAAGCAGCAGTATAATATGAAGGGTACCATTCTTAGCAGTGTAGAGGATCAGAAGGACCTTGGGGTCCGGGTCCATAGGACTCTTAAATCGGCCTCGCAGGTGGAGGATGCGGTCAAGAAGGCGTACGGCGTACTAGCCTTCATTAATCGAGGGATTGAGTTTAGGAGTCGGGAGATAATGCTGCAGCTTTATAGGACCCTGGTTAGACCCCACTTGGAGTACTGCGCGCAGTTCTGGTCACCTCATTACAGGAAAGATGTTGAAGCCATTGAAAGGGTGCAGAGGAGATTTACAAGGATGTTGCCTGGATTGGGGGGCATGCCTTATGAGGATAGGTTGAAGGAGCTTGGTCTCTTCTCCCTGGAGAGACGAAGGATGAGAGGTGACCTGATAGAGGTTTACAAGATGTTGAGAGGTCTGGATAGGGTAGACTCTCAGAGGCTATTTCCAAGGGCTGAAATGGTTGCTACGAGAGGACACAGGTTTAAGGTGCTGGGGGGTAGGTACAGAGGAGATGTCAGGGGTAAGTTTTTCACTCAGAGGGTGGTGGGTGAGTGGAATCGGCTGACGTCGGTGGTGGTGGAGGCAAACTCGTTGGGGTCTTTTAAGAGACTTCTGGATGAGTACATGGGATTTAATGGGATTGAGGGCTATAGATAGGCCTAGAGGTGGGGATGTGATCGGCGCAACTTGTGGGCCGAAGGGCCTGTTTGTGCTGTGGCTTTCTATGTTCTATTACCTTGGGTCTCTGGATTACTAGTCCAATGATAATATCATTATGTCACCACTCCCCCTAATGCAGGCTGCTACCTGGTTCTAACATCATTTGAGGCTTTGGCATGCTGGCGGGGAGTTCCAGCTTATGTTCAGTGGTTGCAGGCTTGACGGAGTCAAGTGGTTGCGACTCATCGGTTGGTGGTTCTCCTCTAATCCTCCAGTAGAGGCATTGTGGTTACCTTCTGCGTTGTTGACTGGGGAAGGCATTGATACATACACAATTAATGTACGACTGAGTACAGTACCAGCCACACAGTGATGTAAGAAGGCACATGGCCCAGAAACAGGGTCAGTCTAGAGATGGACAGAGATGTGTAAAGATCTAGGATGGAGTCAGCTTCATACATGTATCCCCGATGTATATGTATATAGATATGAATTGTTAATAAAGACTTGCTGTTATTATGCTCAAGCTAAAAAGCCTACTTCAGGAAGTTCAATAACTATGTGAGCGGTCAAAGTCAGTGAATGCATCTTCAAATGCCATCTACCATCAGCTGCAGCACCAATTGCAGAGACTGCTCAATGCACCACATTGCCTCACACACTTGCCAACAATATCCACCAATCTCAACTTGTGCTTCACACTCATTATTCCATCTCATGCTCATATACTTATCACTGCTGCAAGCCTCAGATGGAAATCTCAGTGTGCACACACACACTGCCAGTGAGTCAGTCAGGTTAGTATTACCAACTCAACACAATGCACAACATTCACTTACACACTTCCATCTCTCTTACAGGATAAGAGGCGGCATAACCGGAGGCAGAATCATAGAATGGTTACAGCACAGAAGGAAGCCATTTGGCTCATTATGTAGCCCCTAACCAGCCAGGGACAAGCATGACATTGGTCTTAGCCTGATGGAGGCGGTGGTGGTTGCCATCACTGGAGCAGCCATAGCTGGAATGGTGACCAGCAGCTGGGTTGAAACTATGAAATTTGGCAGTATGAATATGATTCAGAACCTTTATTTAACCATGGATACTGGTGAATAGGAGAAGGAACAATGCTTTGCACTGGACTGGGATTTCAACAGAAAGAAAGGGGGTGTAAATAGGAAGAAGTATTGAGTTTACAGGAGCTGGGGTGAATGTTAAATTCTTCTATTTAGAGCTAAAAGTAAAAGATTTTCAAGAGGAACACAGCAATTTAGATATTTGCCTACCCGAGAGGAAATTTGTGCTGTGACAAAATAGGGATTCAACTCAGCAAAAAAAACAAGTACAGCCTGAGGGAGACCTAAGTGAAAATAATTGAGTGACCTGCAGATGGTAAAAACAATAAATAGTACAGTCTAGAGCAGGAAAGGCAATTATGCAACAAAATAAATGAATCCATTGCAGTAAGATTGAAGGGGAAAGGTAGTAACACTTAGTAAAGCATAAAGTCATGCATGAAATCACAATGGGCAGAATTTTCCTGCGAATTTCAAAATCCCAACATCAGGACTAAATGGGGGAACCTGAGCCCACACTTGCTGACAGTGGCTTTTAGATGACAGTCTCCTATTTGAATGATTCCGAGTTCACAATCCATAGCCAAGCTCCTGCTGCTGATGGTTTTAAGATTTGAATCCCCTCAAACTGGACTTTATGAAATAGCTTCAAAACCCACAGATAAAAGTACTGCAAATAAAGAGGCCAAATCTAATCGCAAAAAACCCCACAAGTTTGCAATGAACTCCTATAAGGAGTTCATTTCAAACATTCCAATATTGAAGCAGACCTGATACTATGCAAGGACATTGGCACGTTATCACAACAATGGCACAAGATAGCTGGCATCAGCTAACTTAATGAAGAAGGATTGTTGAAATGGCTCCAGAGAACAGCTATCACACAACAGTATCCACAATTGTTGAGAAGGAGATGAAATCTTTACATGCATATCAGTCTGGCAGCCAGAGATACCTCACTTTAATGGACTCCATTGTTTCAGATATGGAAACAACACCAGTGCCAAATGGGTCTGTCTGGACCAAGGCATGTAACAGACCAAAGAGATTAAAAAGGGCTAAGCACTGGCAGGATTACTTCAGGAAATATGTTAACCATTCAGCAGAATGTCTTCAGGAAAATGGTCTTTGATGTTTCGATAAGAATCATCATAAATAGCTAAGATCGAAGTGTCTGTCTCGGAAGGAGGACAAGGGCTGGTCGTCTTGACTCCGCCTTCTTTCAACACCATGCTGACTGGTCATGTTTGGGATTGTAAGTATTTTCAGGTATTTTGTGCTGATATTGGCCTGAAGGCTTTTGGACTGCATTCAAGAAGGAAGGTCAGGAATGGTCAACCTGCCCTGCAACTTTTATCAGAAGAACCAACCTTGTGGGGAATTGTAAGTTATGAACCAGATCCAAGGAGTAATTGTGCTGAGATTTTAAAAGTAACTTAAGGGTAATAATCAAATCCTGATGGGGTTTGGGTTGAATTGAGGATTTGGTAGAAGTGTGGGATTTTGCCTGTCGTTTTTCAGTAGAGGCTTTTTAATAAGTTATGCCTATTTTTATGTGTTCAAGTGGAAACCGAGGTGGATTTAAATCAGACTAATGAATTAAGTGTTGTGTAGCATCTTTTAAGAGCACTTTGTATTAGTGTATTAGGAGTATGTTTTTTTAACCAACAAATTATTTTATAACCAACAAGTTATGGGGAGAAGGTAGCTGTGTATTATCACTAGACTATTAATTCTGAAACTCAACTAATATTCTGGGGACCTGATTTGAATCCCACCATGGTAGATGGTGGAATCTGAATTCAACAAAAAATCTGGAATCTAATGATGACCATGAAACCATTGTCGATTGTCGGAAAACCCCATCTGGTTCACTAATGTAAGAAGTTCGAAATAAATTAGGTAAGATAAGGGAGGGATCGAAGAGACAAACATAGTTAAGGAGATGATGGAACCGATGTGGGAGGCTGCTCAGAGTCAACAGCAGGAAGCCAGCTTTGAAAAGCAAACTATTAGGTTATCTCGAAAGCAACCCCAACAGACAAGAAGACACTGTGTGATAAGATTTACTGGATAAACCATTGCGTAACAGATTGGGGAGAGCTCTGAACGTAGGTAACATAAGATTGCTTGGAATTGCTTAAAGTAATAATAGTCATTGTCTTATCTAAGTGTACTTTACTTTACTGTCTTCCCCCCCTATTTTTTTAAATAAACATTCACTTCGTTAAAATCACGGAGTCGGGGGACATCATTTCTGGATTTCAAACTCTCTTCATGCCATATAAATTGCCAACACAGTTGAGTGTAGATGTTTCAAGTTTCCCTTCTGGGATTTGAACAACTCAACATGCCGTGACAGTGGTCTAAAAGGATGGTTAGCTCAGAGGAAATCATTGTCATACCCAGTACAGACATGTCATATTATGAACTTTCAGCTAATACTCTTAAAAATTGGACACAAACAATCTGTTAAGATGGCTGTCACAAATATGCGAATTTTGACATTTGAACTACAGACAGTATCAAGTCTCTGATGAATAGCTAATTAAATAGGGACCCAGGTGAGGCCAGTTGTGGAATTCAAATCTCATTGCTAAAGGGTGGGCCAACAACTAAAGACCATGGAGTTTCCAGATTGCCTACCTTCATGCTTCAAACCGAATGAAAGTTAAGCTCAAAACTCAAAGGCCGCTATCAACTTCCCATTGCATCATGATAGCCTCCCCCATTCAGCTAGACTGTGTGGACCTTGCAAGTGTTAACTCAGCAGTCATGCAACCAAAAAGCAACTTGAGATAAGACGGAGAGTGACCAGGCAGGCTGCAGAAGAACACCCACAAGACAGCTGAAGAGAAAGGCTATGCCATCTAACTTTTAAGAGCCATCAATCATTGGCCTGTCTGAGAACCAGACTCTGAAACTCGTTGCAAGGAATCAAGAAACCAAATTACTTAACCTGTTCCAGTTTCAAAGTTCATCTGAGACCCAACATCCTAGATCTTTGACTACAGGAAACCTCACACCTGCTGTGAACTCTTTGCTTTACAAGACCCTCACTTAAGCTTCAATTATGCAACGCAATAATCCCATGAATGAATTTTTTAAAAATCCAATGAAGAAGCCACAGGCTTGTCACTTGGTCAACCATCCTTCAGGTTTCAAATCCATCCAGGATTACAGGTATCTCCAAGACTTACAATGTTTCTCATACTGCTGTTTTTGCCACATCCTGAGATTGATGCGCTGTCAAATGCACACACTTGACCTTTCATTCCAACAGCACATACTCACCCAATCTCAAAGCTATTCAGATCCCCAGTTTAAATGAAGAGTCGTATTTTGGACTTGAAACGTTAAAAGCGGTTTCTCTCTCCACAGATGCTGCCAAGCCTGCTGACTTTTTCCAGCACTTCCTGTTTTTATTATAGTTTGCTTTGGCATTTGTGCTTAGAGATGTTTTCACCTCACACTTCCTTTTCTTGGCAGTTTATGAAATTTGGACAGGATAAGATTGGCAAAATCTGAAAGCTTTTCTTGTAACTGGCACAATTTTTGTTGTGACAGTTTAAGAATTTCCATCCTTAATGTACCCACTTGCTTTCATTTCAGAATAGTTTGTTTTAAAGTTCTATAGGATTGAAACTCCTCTGTGAGGTATTTGTAACACATTGGAACTTCATGTGAAAATTGTAGCAAAGCATGAAGCTCTACTTCTCTGAAAGCCGTGCTTTAACATTAGGCGGTAAAGAGGACCATCCTTTGTATCCATGCTGTAGACCTGAGGCTTGCAGCCACCAGTTTCTATAATATTAGCATTGTATTTCTACTTTGTTCTTCATTTTAAGCCTACAGTGAATATTTAGTCATTTTGTGTTAAATTTGACTTGGTAGATGTTGATCATATCCCAGCTATGAGTATGCTTTGATTGATTAGTCAATAATAATCAGTGGTGACATGTTTTCCCACGTCTTTGTTTTTTCATACTGGCCTTGCATAGCTGGTATTTAGACTACCCCGGGCGGGGCGGAGGGGGAGTGGGGTGGAAATCTTCTGGGATTTTCTTGTGCCATTCGCTACCGACGGAATCTTCTGGTCCCATCGTTGTCAATGGGAATTCCATTGACCGCATCCCATGCCTTCAGGAAACCCGGGGCGGGTGCTCACCATTGGCGGGACCAGAAGATCCTGCTGGTGTCAACGGCTGGAACATTCTGTCCTATACCTTTGATTTCCATTTTTCAAGCCAGAATACTAAAATGAGTTGTCTTTTCCTCACCAGAAGTCTTTTCTTTTTCACGTCATCAATTGACCGTTGGACTACAGAGTAGGACAATGCGTAACCTTGTATTGGCTGATCACTTAGTATGAAACATCAGAACAAAGAACAATACAGCACAGGAACAGGCCCTTTGGCCCTCCAAGCCCACGCCTCTCCCTGGTCCAAACTAGACCATTCTTTTGTATTCCTCCATTCCCACTCCGTTCATGTGGCTATCTAGATAAGTCTTAAACGTTCCCAGTGTGTCCGCCTCCACCACCTTGCCCGGCAGCGCATTCCAGGCCACCACCACCCTCTGTGTAAAATATGTCCTTCTGATATCCGTGTTAAACCTCCCCCCCCTCACCTTGAACCTATGACCCCTCGTGAACGTCACCACCAATCTGGGAAAAAGCTTCCCACCGTTCACCCTATCTATGCCTTTCATAATTTTATACGCCTCTATTAGGTCACCCCTCATCCTCCGTCTTTCCAGTGAGAACAACCCCAGTTTACCCAATCTCTCCTCATAACTAAGCCCTTCCATACCAGGCAACATCCTGGTAAACCTCCTCTGCACTCTCTCTAAAGCCTCCACGTCCTTCTGGTAGTGTGGTGACCAGAACTGGGCGCAGTATTCCAAATGCGGCCGAACTAACGTTCTATACAACTGCAACATCAGACCCCAACTTTTATACTCTATGCCCCGTCCTATAAAGGCAAGCATGCCGTATGCCTTATTCACTACCTTCTCCACCTGTGACGTCACCTTCAAGGATCTGTGGACTTGCACACCCAGGTCCCTCTGCGTATCTACACCCTTTATGGTTCTGCCATTTATCGTATAGCTCCCCCCTACGTTAGTTCTACCAAAATGCATCACTTCGCATTTGTCTGGATTGAACTCCATCTGCCATTTCTTTGCCCAAATTTCCAGCCTATCTATATCCTTCTGTAGCCTCTGACAATGTTCCTCACTATCTGCAAGTCCAGCCATTTTCGTGTTGTCCGCAAACTTACTGATCACCCCAGTTACACCTTCTTCCAGATCGTTTATATAAATCACAAACAGCAGAGGTCCCAATACAGAGCCCTGCGGAACACCATTAGTCACAGGCCTCCAGCCGGAAAAAGACCCTTCCACTACCACCCTCTGTCTTCTGTGACCAAGCCAGTTCTCCACCCATCTAGCCACCTCCCACTTTATCCCATGAGATCCAACATTTTGCACCAACCTACCATGAGGGACTTTGTCAAACGCTTTACTAAAGTCCATATAGACGACATCCACGGCCCTTCCCTCATCAACCATTCTAGTCACTTCTTCAAAAAACTCCACCAGGTTAGTGAGGCATGACCTCCCTCTCACAAAACCATGCTGACTATCGTTAATGAGTTTATTCCTTTCTAAATGCGCATACATCCTATCTCTAAGAATCCTCTCCAACAACTTCCCTACCACGGACGTCAAGCTCACCGGCCTATAATTTCCCGGGTTATCCTTCCTACCCTTCTTAAATAACGGGACCACATTAGCTATCCTCCAATCCTCTGGGACCTCACCTGTGTTCAGTGACGAGACAAAGATTTTCATCAGAGGCCCAGCGATTTCAACTCTCGTCTCCCTGAGCAGCCTGGGATAGATTCCAACAGGCCCTGGGGATTTGTCAGTCTTTATATTCCCTAAAAAACCTAACACTTCCTCCCTTGTAATGGAGATTTTCTCTAACGGGTCAACACTCCCCTCCGAGACACTCCCAGTCAACACATCCCTCTCCTTTGTGAATACCGACGCAAAGTATTCATTTAGGATCTCCCCTACTTCTTTGGGCTCTAAGCATAATTCCCCACTTTTGTCCCCGAGAGGTCCGATTTTTTCCCTGACAACCCTTTTGTTCCTAACGTATGAATAAAATGCCTTGGGATACTCCTTAATCCTGTCTGCCAAGGACATTTCGTGACCCTTTTTGCCCTTCTAATTCCTCGTTTGAGTTCTTTCCTACTTTCTTTGTATTCCTCCAGAGCTCCCTCCGTTTTTAGCTGTCTGGACCTAACGTACGCCTCTCTTTTCTTTTTGACCAATCCCTCAATTTCCCTGGTTATCCACGGTTCTCGAATCCTACCCTTCCTATCCTTCTTTTTTACAGGCACATGCCTATCCTGCAGCCCTAACAACTGTTCCTTAAAAGACTCCCACATGCCAGATGTGGATTTACCCTCAAACAGCCTCTCCCAATCAACAGCTGCCAATTTCTGCCTAATCCCATTAAAGTTAGCCTTCCCCCAATCCAACACCTTACCCTTGGGACACCACTCATCCTTTTCCATCACTATCCTAAAGCTAACAGAATTGTGGTCACTATGGATGTTTGATTGATGGGGATAACACTTGATTGATGGTAGATGAGAAGACACCATCAAAGGATGCGTCAACAACTTGGATAATGCAAAGTCTGCATGATCTTGCAGTGCCTGCGAGAAGAATTAATAAAAACTGAGATTTGTTTTGGGAAAGCACTGTATCAGACTTCGAAAGGCTGGAATGGAGCCAAAAATTTGGCTTAAAGGGTTACTGCTTCTAGGACTCGCTGTTGCAGCCACAGTGTAATAGTCGCCACCAAAGATGGGAGGAAGGGCCAGTACTAGAGTAACTCATCATGGTGCCCACCCAGTGTAAGGTTGCTCAGACATTAAATACTGTAAGTACCGAAGGGATGGTAACATATGTACCGATTCTGTGGATTTGTCATGGAACCGACCAATTTGGGGTTTTTGCTTTTCTTCCGATGTATATAATATGCTTTCGCCTTTCAATAAAACTATCTTTCTTTCTCTTTACTGTTTTATATTATCAGTTATAATTATTAAATCATTGTTATTATAATAGTTGTAATTCAGTGTTCAATAAAATTATTGTTTTAACGCATTACTTATCATCGTGCTCATTCCTGTTACGTCCAGAGTACGGCTCCGAATCTAAGTGAGATTCTGACAGGGATGCGCACGACTCCTGGTTAGCTCATGTTAAAAGTACTCTGTTCTGAATTTATAAAGTGTCCAGGAGGGTGAATGTTCTCCATCTGAACTTTAAACATCTATTGTTCACTCCTACACATAATCACAGCATTTACCAAAAATATCAATGCCAAATTATGTATTGTGTTCCAAAAACACTTGTGCAATGGACTCCTGGGCAAGGATAGCTAGACTGACATGACCAGAAATCATTTTACCTCTGATTTATTACAGTTATTAAGAAGTAATCGTGCTGTTGCAAGGTGCTGGATTGATTTAGTGCACGTAACCAAGGTGGGTGTAAAACTAACTACAATGAGTCATCATCACACCAAATATATAAAGCATCTTGACCATATACATGAAGGAAATGTAACCGTCATCAGAGGAGCACTATTGGTAACTGTGGACTTTTTATGTTAATCACAGCATATTTTGTTGACCTCTGCAGCTTGTTATAACCAAAGTGCCCCAATAAGTGAACAGCAAGTTGTACCTTATCACCTGAAGCATGTGTAAAATTGTTCATTACTCAGCAGAAGACAGGATAGTGGCAGCACTATAGATTATTTTCTTCTTATTAGTTTAAACTATGTGGGTATTGCTGGCCTTGCCAGCATTTATTGCCCATCTCTAACTGTCCTTGAGAAGGTGGTGGTGAGCTGCCTTCTTGAACTGCTACATGCATGCTTTTATTTATCATTTTTAGAACTACACGATTAGTTTTCTTGTTACTATTTTCATACATTAGCAAATGTATTAATTTTTGGACTGCACATTCAAAAAGATTTTAAATGTAATTATAGTTTCACTAAATTATGTCACTTTTTAAATGCAGTATCAGTACTTGGAATATTGACTATGGGGATTGCAATGCTGGGCATGTGAGCAGACTCGCTCAGTATCTGAAATTCCCTGTAATGTCATTGATGGGTTTTTTGAGATATTCTGGAAATTGAGGAAGCCTTAAATGGAAATAAAAAATTAATTTATATTAATCGGAATCTATTACAATTTCTGGTCATGACAGTCTAGCTATTCTTGCACAGGAGTCCATTGCACATGTGTTTTCTGAGTAGAGTGAACAATAGATGTTTAAAATGCAAATAGAGAGCATTCACCCTCCTGGACACTTTATAAATTCAGAACTGAGTGTTTCTAACATGACTATTACAGGGTGGCACAGTGGTTAGCATGTTGCCTCACAGCACCAGGAATCCAGGTTCGATTCCCGGCTTGGGTCACTGTCTGTATGGAGTTTGCACATTCTCGGGTTTCCTCCGGGTGCTCCAGTTTCCTGCCACAGTCCAAAGACGTGCTGGTTAGGTGCATTGGCCATGCTAAATTCTCCCTCAGTGTACCCGAGCAGGCGCCGGAATATGGTGACTAGGGGATTTTCACAGTAACTTCATTGCAGTGTGAATGTAAGCCTACTTGTGACTAAATAAACTTTACTTTAAAAAAGCAGCCATAGGTGTTGTGCAACTTCATCAGAATTTTTAGCATTTATCCATTATGATAGTATTTAATTCACTAATAATTTAAGGTCTAGTTGAAGATTTTGTTCTAATTTCATGCACCTTGCAAGTTAGGGGTAATTATGAATTAGTGCCATTGATTAAGAAATGCCCCATTCAATTCTGGGTTTATCTCAGCATCCTGGCTGATTTGGCATTAGGAAAATCAGTGCTGATGAAGTTCTAGACTTTAGAATTCTTTCCCACAGTCTTCGGATGTTGTAGATCATCACCCAGATCAGGGTCCAACTGCAATTCATAGCTTGGCCAAGACACAGCAGATCTAGGTATTGGCAAATTCCCTGTGAACTGGGCAACCTACCCTACTGCCGGCCTGATGGAAGCTCAATGACATTGGCTGGTCACAATGACTCTCCCCACAAAACTTCTTCTGACCCAACAATACTACCATTTCTTCCAGGATCCCCGGAGCCGACTGAAGCAGAAATACCAGCGCAGGCACTCCAGAGTCAATCCAGCAAACATAGGAGAGATGGGGGATAGAGAAGATACATTCACTTTTTACAACAGTAGTTGCGATTTTCAACTCTTTTAATGATTGAGTGTGAGTTGTTGAATAGACAAGTGAATGGATGAGTGAATAGCTGAATGTGTGAGGGGGTGAGTGAGTCAACAGGTAAGTGGGTGAGATGGGTAGACAGGTATGGTTGTTGAGGTGGGTAGATGTGTGATTGGATGGATGGGGTGTAATCAGTTAGTAATCAGGTCTGGTCATGTGTCATTGGGTGGTCAGAGGAGACGATGGGGGAATTCGACTGTGATGGTTAGTTGAGTTACACAGCTGTTAGACCAAGTATTAAACTGTCCAACATGTTCCGAGTGAGTATCCAGGTAAGTCCAGCCTATCTGGTCCAAGGTTCTGAGGGTAGTCCATAATTTCCAACTCTAGGGCAGTGTAACCAGGGTCTTCTCCACCACACCCCCAGAAAATTCCCAGGTAAGGATTGCACACCAATTCCCTGGGAAGAGCAAACTTCCAATCTGAATTGGGAACCAGCTGAAAATGCGATTTCAATCACAAACCTCAGATGGTTCAATAGTTACCCAGGAAAGGTGAGAAGAATTAAAACCACTTTGAACCTCTGCCTGCCTATTGTACAGATCCACATCGACCCCCATGGGACTGTTTAAAAAAGGAGGTAGACAAAAGGCAGATAACTACAGGCCGGTTAGCTTAACATCCGTAGTTGGGAAAATGCTGGAATCTATCATTAAGGAAGAAATAGCAGGACACCTGGAAAAGAATGGTTCAATCAAGCAGATGCAGCATGGATTCATGAAGGGAAAGTCATGTTTGACTAATTTACTGGAATTTTTTGAGGATATAACGAGTGTGGTTGACAGATGGGAACCAGTGGATGTGGTGTATTTAGATTTCCAGAAGGCATTCGATAAGGTGCCTCACAAAAGGTTGCTGCACAAGATAAAGGTACATGGAGTTGGGGGTAAAGTGTTAGCGTGGATTGAGGATTGGCTATCTAACAGAAAGCAGAGAGTCAGAATAAATGGGTGCTTTTCCGGTTGGCAATCAGCGACTAGTGGCGTGCCGCAGGGATCGGTGCTGGGGCCTCAACTATTTACCATTTACATAGACTATCTGAAGGAGGGGACCGAGTGTAGGGTAACAAAGTTTGCGGATGACACAAAGATGAGTGGAAAAGCAAATTGCGTGGAGGACACCGAGTCTGCAGAGAGATTTGGATAGGCTAAGTGAGTGGGCAAGGATCTGGCAGATGGAGTATAACGTTGGTAAGTGTGAGGTTATCCACTTTGGAAGGAATAATAGTAAAATGGACTATTACTTAAACGGTGAAAAATTACAACATGCTACTGTGCAGAGGGACCTGGGGGTCCTTGTGCATGAATCACAAAAACTCAGTTTGCAGGTGCAGCAGGTAATCAAGAAGGCAAATGGAATGTTGTTTATCGTGAGAGGGATGGAGTATAAAAGCAGGGAGGTCATGCTGCAACTGTACAGGGTACTGGTGAGGCTGCAACTAGAGTACTGTGTACAATTTTGGTCCCCTTATTTAAGAAAGGACATATTAGCTTTGGAGGGGGTACAGAGAAGGTTCACCAGGTTGATTCCAGAGATGAGGGGGTTAGCTTATGAGGAGAGATCGAGTAGACTGGGCCTGTACTCATTGGAGTTTAGAAGGTTGAGGAGAGATCTTATAGAGACATATAAGATAATGAAGGGGCTAGACAGGGTAGAGGCAGAGAGGTTATAGAACATAGAACATTACAGCACAGTACAGGCCCTTCGGCCCTCGATGTTGCGCCGACCAGTGGAACCAATCTAAAGCCCCTCTAATCTACACTATTCCAATATCATCCATATGTTTATCCAATAACCATTTGAATGCTCTTAATGTTGATGAGTTCACTACTGCTGCAGGCAGGGCATTCCATGCCCTTACTACTCTCTGAGTAAAGAACCTACCTCTAACATCTGTCCTATATCTCTCACCCCTCAATTTAAAGCTATGTCCCCTCATCACCATCCAAGGAAAAAGGCTCTCACTATCCACCCTATCTAATCCTCTGATCATCTTGTATGCCTCTATTAAGTCACCTCTTAACCTTCTTCTCTCTAACGAAAACAACCTCAAGCCCCTCAGCCTTTCCTCATACGATTTTCCCACCATACCAGGCAACGTCCTGGTAAATCTCCTCTGCAACCTTTCCAACACTTCCACATCTTTCCTATAATATGGCGACCAGAACTGTACGCAATACTCCAAATGCGGCCGCACCAGAGTTTTGTACAGATGCAGCATGACCTCCTAGCTCCGAAACTCAATCCCTCTACCAATAAAAGCTAACACACCATACACCTTCTTAACAACCCTATCAACCTGGGTGCCAACTTTCAGGGATCTATGCACATGGACACCCAGATCCCTCTGTTCATCCACACTACCAAGTATTTTACCATTAGCCCAGTGCTCTGTATTCCTGTTACTCCTTCCAAAGTGAATCACCTCACACTTTTCTGCATTAAACTCCATTTGCCACCTCTCAGCCCAGCTCTGCAGCTTATCTATGTCCCTCTGTAACCTGCCACTTCTCTCCGCACTGTCTACAACTCCACCAACTTTAGTATCATCCGCAAATTTACTAATCCATCCTTCCACGCCCTCATCCAGGTCATTAATAAAAATGACAAACAGCAGTAGCCCCAAAACAGATCCTTGCGGTACACCACTAGTAACTGAACTCCAGGATGAATATTTCCCATCAACCACCACCCTCTGTTTTCTTACAGCTAGCCAATTCCTGATCCAAACCACTAAATCACCCTCAATCCCATGTGTCCGTATTTTTTGCAAAAGCTTACCATGGGGAACCTTATCAAACGCTTTGCTGAAATCCATATACACCTCATCAACCGCTTTACCCTCATCCACCTCTTTGGTCACCTTCTCAAAGAACTCAATAAGGTTTGTGAGGCACGACCTATCCTTCACAAAACCGTGCTGACTATCCCTAATCAAATTATTCCTTTCGAGGTGATTATAAATCCTATCTCTTATAATCCTTTCCAATACTTTGCCCCAACAGAAGTAAGGCTCACCGGTCTATAATTACCAGGGTTGTCCCTACTCCCCTTCTTGAACAAGGGGACAACATTTGCTATCCTCCAGTCTTCTGGCACAGTTCCTGTAGACAATGACGACACAAAGATCAAAGCCAAAGGCTCTGCAATCTCCTCTCTAGTCTCTCAGAGAATCCTCGGATAAATCCCATCTGGCCCAGGGGACTTATCTATTTTTACCCTTTCCAGAATTGCTGACACCTCCTCCTTATGAACATCAATCCCATCCAGTCCAACAGCCTGCATCTCAGTACTCCCCTCAACAACACTGTCCCTCTCCAGTGTGAATACCGACGAAAAATATTCATTTAGTGCCTCTCCTATCTCTTCAGACTCCATGCACAACTTCCCACTACTGTCCTTGACTGGCCCTAATCTTACCCTAGTCATTCTTTTACTCCTGACACACCTATAGAAAGCTTTAGGGTTTTCCTTGATCCTACCTGCCAAAGACTTCTCATGTCCCCTCCTGGCTCCTCTTAACTCTTTCTTTAGGTCCTTCCTGGCTAACTTGTAACTCTCAAGTGCCCTAACTGAGCCTTCACGTCTCATCTTAACATAAGTCCCCTTCTTCCTCTTCACAAGAGATTCAACCTCCTTAGTAAACCACGGTTCCCTCACACGTCTGCTTCCTCCCTGCCTGACAGGTACATATTTATCAAGGACACGTAGTAGCTGTTCCTTGAACAAGTTCCACATTACAATTGTGCCCATCCCCTGCAGTTTCCTTCCCCAACCTATGCCAGCTAAATCTCGCCTAATCGCATCATAATTTCCTTTCCCCCAGCTATAACTCTTGCCCTTTGTTATATACCTATCCTTTTCCATTGCTAAGGTAAACATAATCGAATTGTGGTCACTGTCATCAAAGTGCTCACTTACCTCCAAATCTAACACCTGGCCTGGTTCATTACCCAGTACCAAATCCAATGTGGCCTCGCCTCTTGTTGGTCTATCTACATACTGCGTCAGGAAGCCTTCCTGCACACACTGGACAAAAACCGACCCCTCTAAAGTACTTTAACTATAGTTATTTCCACTTACAATGAAAACAAGAACTAGGGGGCATAGCCTCAAAATACGGGGGAGTCAATTTAGAACAGAGTTGAGGAGGAACTTCTTCTCCCAGAGGGTAGTGAATCTTTGGAATACTCTGCCCAATGAAGCAGTAGAGGCAACCTTGTTAAATGTGTTTAAGTCACAGATAGATAGATTTTTAGCCATTAAGGGAATGAAGGGTTATGGGGAGCGGGCGAGTAAGTGGAACTGAACCCATTATCAGATCAACCATGATCTTATTAAATGGCGGAGCAGGTTTGAGGGGCTAGATGGCCTACTCCTGCTCCTATTTCTTATGTTCCAACATCTCTGAACCCACAAGGGACTCTCTCAGCCCTGACAGAACCCCAACAGGGACTCTGCATCCCCACTGGATTCCCTCCAAGGAACATCCCCTCATCTCCTGACTACACCCCTCCATTAGACACTTGCCCTCCACTCCTACTGCCCCATGGGGACTCTCTCCCCCTATCAAGGCCCAACATCCTAATCCCTGACAGATCCAAGTCCCGACTCGCCTTGCAGACCTGACCTAGCATCCCCCCCGCTCTCTCCTCAGCCCTTGCCTCCGGCCAAGGGAGGACCTGAAGCCCCCCAGCACACCAAAATCCTCCACCTGACACTTACCTGACACATTTACTTTATTCCTGGCTTATCAAGGATATTTAAACCTGGCTGGACCTTTAAATATACTGCTTCATGGCAACTAGTGCTGCTGGTGGAAGTGGATATTACATAATTCGATTCTTTCAGTCAGATACTTATGTGTATGAGGCGATTCATATTATGCCAGGATGTTGTTTCTTAGCTGTTTTATTATTTTCTCTTGGATTGTACAGTGTAAAGAGGATGTTGGTTATCAACTGCAAGGACAGATTGACTGACAGACTGAAATGGTGAGGAATCACTGGTGTGTAGTAACAAAGTACATTACGGTAAGAAGATTGTCATAGCAAAGCAAATGCATTTGATGTATACATTTTTGGACCCTCAGAAAGTAATGTACCCCCCACTGCGAAACGACAATGTGCAAGATGAAAACTGAAAGAGTGGCGATGCGTACTGAAAGACTTAAATGAGCGAATGACGAAAGATGGACAAGTTATGACAGCTAGATAGACAGGATAGCAAAGAATGCAGGACAATATGGTTATGGCAGCTGACTAACTGAGTTTTAATTGAGAGACTGGGCTGGATTTTGCAGTAAAGATTTCAGTGAGGCTAACAGCATTCACTATTACTCATGTGGAGATCAAACTGCACTTTCAGCAACCACACACTTGCAATGAAATGTGGAAATCTGGAAAATCCAAAAGCTATGTGAAAAAGCACATATCACAGCCTAACTCACTACTGCAGTCTTTAACTCATAGGAATTAAATTCACCACAAAAAGTGCCAGCTCTTCCATTCCAGTCTCAGTACACTTTCCACATTGTGATAAGTCTTAATTGCTGTCAGGCAACATAGCTGTCACTGAAAATCAACCTATACAACTATGGAGGTTCATTCCTTCAGCTTTTAATTATTACTTGAGATTTATTTTAAAATTAAATAAGAATGTTCTCTACCCCTCTTAATCCAAACTTTAATTTCTTCTCTTTATTTCAGTACCTGATTTACACTGAATTAAATATTGACACATTTTTGTGCTACTCATTATAATTTATTGGATCTGATTGGTTGAGGTACACTGTTGCTTGCCTTGGTCACACATGTTCTAGGTGCCATGTAGAGGGTGCTGCACTTTTTGGATGGTTTGTTCACAGCAATTTGCCATGCAAAAGTCCAAAGAAAATCTAATGGCAAGTGTAAACCCAATAAATGCTTTCTTGCCACTTAAGGCAAAATCTGGCCCATTGATCCAACAAATTGTGGACAACCAATGCTACATAACTGCATGACTATAAGATGATAAAATCAAAAGAATTAGGAGCATAAGTACATTCAGCCCTTCAAGTCTGCTCTGCCATTCAATGAGATCATGACTTATCTGATATGATAATCCTCAACTCCACTTTCCCACCTTATCCCCATAACCCACGATTCCCTTTCTGATTAAAATCTGTTTATCTCACCTTTGAACATACTTATCGACACAGCCTCCACAGCTCTCTGTGGTAAAGAATTCCACATTTCAATCTTTCCTCGCGTTATATAATTATTTACCATAACCTTAAGCCACCTGAGTACTGATAATGAGAACTGTCCAGTCCAAGAATAGAGTTTCATGAAATGAGAGCTTTTAAAATTCATTTTGTTACCATATGCGGTGTGAATGACCAGATTCATAATAAATTTATAATGAAAAGATTCAGTGAACATATTAAATGTGATTATTCAGGACAGTTTGCTTTGGAGAATTTAAATTGAATTTTTTTCAGTTTCACATCGAGAAATTCAGAATCCTCCTTTGAATTTCCTTTACATTTCACACAGGATGCAAATAAATTTTCATCAACTATGTCATCGACTGATCTAGCTGGATGTTCCGGAAAATGAGTCAATTGCTTTTGTAGAGAATTTCTTTGGAAAACTGAAGGCTGATGTATTTTTTGGTGCTAAAGTTTTAGGCGAATTTCTATATTCATTTGTGGTTATTTGACCAGTCCTTGCATTGATATTTTCACAATAGGCATGTTCTTCTTAACTCGGTTTCTTTCTGGAACTCAAAATATGAAAACAAGGAACAGTGAAAGGCACATCCAGTCCTTTGTGAGATAACACCTTGGAGATTAATTGGCCAAGATGCATAACAAGATGCACTGACCACAATCCTATCCAGGCCCTATCCCCATAACCTCATGCATTTACCCTAGCTAATCCCCTTATGCCATTAGTTTTTCACTTGCATACATAAGGTGAAAATTACCCTCCTTATTTATGCTCCAAATACAAATTGAAGTTGCTGAAAGGAAGTTCAAAATCTCACTGCTGTGCAGTTTTTAGCTCGAATTGAAGGTGTTATGTGCAACCTGTAACACTGGTTTGAAAATAAACCTATAGAATCGCTAATCATTCCAACTATGTACAATTGCATTGCTAATTGAGCCCTGTAGCGGTTCAAGAAGGTTTTCATCATTTTATTACCACCATAATGTACTTATTTTGGTACTGGTTGGTTCAAGTCAAATATAGAAGTGAAAAGGTCATCCTGTGTTTATGAGACATACATCAGTGTTCAGGAATTTCTCAGGCAATTACTGCCTCTAAGGCACCAAATAACTATTGAGACCAAAGGTGTTTTATCATCAAAGGAGTCATTTAATGCCAGAAACTTGCTGAATTAGCTTGTTGAAATCATTACGTTCCTATTATATGTTGTGGTATTATTTAGCCTAGAATATCTATTTTTACAAATGTGCAATAGTTAAACATTGCCAGCAGCAGCAGCTGTCCCTTGATTCAGGGATGTCATCATGAGTTTCTCACATGGGTCTTCATGTGACTGAACAAGCCAATTCATGACCCACAGATCTTTGGGCACATGGGGCAAGATGTCCCACTAGTAGAGGGGCCTGGATTGCAAGATTTACTTCATTTTCTTTCCTTCACTGCCACCATGGTGCCTTATCATTAAGACATTATAGAATCATAGAATCTTACAGTGCAGAAGGAGGACATTCAGCCCATCGAGTCTGCACTGACCACAATCCCATCCAGGCCCTATCCCCATAACCTCATGCATTTACCCTAGCTAATCCCCTTGATACTGAGGGGGCAATTTAGCATGGCCAATCCACCTAACCCGCACATCTTTGGACTGTGGGAGGAAACCGGAGCACTCAGAGGAAACCCACGCAGACACGAGGAGAATGTGCAAACTCCACACAGACAGTGACCCAAGCCGGGAATCGAACCTGGGTCCCTGGTGCTGTGAGACAGCAGTGCTAACCACTGTGCCACCTTGACTGAAAGCTTGAAGCAGTTTGATGAAAGTTGTTGCCTTTTTGAATGATTGGTCACAAGCTCTTTCCAGTCATTAATGTCAAGGTTGCTGCACATAAAGGAGCGCATCAGAATGTCTTTGAAGCACTTTCATTTTCCTCCCTTGAAATGTTGGCTATTTGAGTGTTGAGAAAACAGAATCTGATTTGTGGCCATCCGGAAACAGTGCCTAGCCCCTCGTAGTTGATTTTGCAGGAGTTTTATCCGAATGCCTGTAGATTTGGTTGGTGTTGGTTGGCACTCATCTTGGCTGAACAGCCCTCTCATTGAAAATGGAGGATGCAATGGAGGTATTGTTGATGGAATTTCACTCGTGCTTTTGTGTGCCTTGATACACAGTTCAGGTCTCACTGCAGTATAAAATGATGTTAATTGCTCTGTATATTAGCGGTGAAATCTTCTGGCCTTTCCAGGCAGCAGAGTGTATGGGACACACAAAACCCCATAGGCATTGGCGGGACTGGAAGTTCCTGTGCCAGTTCCACCACAGGAAAATACGCTGTGGGTGAGGAGGTGGAAGTAGGGGAATCCCACCCTAGAACTTTTGTTAACTGGCAGAGATCTTTTTTTGCCAAACCACCTGCCGGTGTATTTTGTAGAAGGCTGAGCTGGCACAGTGTTGGATCTCTTCATCGCTAGTGGTCTTTTGAAAGAGGTGGCTGGTCAAAACCAGGAAGGAGTCTCTCCTTCGACTTATATGGGAGATGGAATAATTGGCTGACTACATGTGTGTGCATCAATAAGTTTTATGTTGGCTAAATCCAAGGGGAGGCCAAGTTCCTTGCATACAAAATTGAAGAGAGTGGTACAGAGTGAGCAACAACACTGCACTCATTGGCAAAATGTAAATCATGTATGGCTGTGGTGTTCAGTTTGGCTTTGGTATTGAGGCTGTTGAGTTTGAGGAATTTGCCAGTTAGAAGGAGTTTAATACTCACATCAGAGGGCAGTTGATCTTTTATGAGGTGAATAGCCAGTGTCAGGTAGCTTGTAAACAATGTGGAGGCTCTCATGCAATCTTGTTGGTTCCCAGTCAAGATTTTGAAGGCATCGGTTTCAGATCTCCCCTCCAGACAGTTACGATCAGATCATCATGAAGCAATTGTAGGCTTGTGATGAACTTACTTGAACATTCAAATCTTCAGAGTTTCGTGACTTATCTGGCAACAAAGGCCATGTCAACAGTTCTTCTAGAAGGTCCAAAGCCACACTGACTCTTCCTGCCCAGTGGGATATTACAGTCTCTTCAAAGTAAACGGCATTTTCGATGGCAAGAATTTCTTTCCAACCTCGGCCCTAAATGGGTGGCCCTTACTCTGCCATTATGCCCATTGGTCCTAGACTTACCAACAAGGGGAAACAACCTCTCAGCATCAACATCTCAACCTCTCAACATCCCTGAGAATCATGTCTGTCTCAATAAGGTCGACTCTCATTCTTCCAAACTCCAATGAGAACAGGCCCAACCTACACAACCTTTCCTCATAAGAAAAATTCTGAAGTTTATTTATTAATGTCATTCACACCACAATGAAGATACTGTGAAAATCCCCTAGCTGCCACACTCTGGTGCCTGTTCGGGTACACTGAGGGAGAATTTAACATGGTCAATGCATCTAACCAACACGTCTTTCGGACTAGAAAGAGTAAATCAAGAGAAAATGTTTCCAGCGGTTGAAGAGTCAATAATCAAAGGACACAGACTTCAGGGACTTGATTTTAGGGTGGCATCACACAACCAAAAACAGGGAGGATGGTTCTGCAATTTTTCACAGGAACTTATTGCAGTGTTAATGTAAGCCTACTTGTGACATAATAAATATTTTAAAACATCATTCATGATTTTGAACATCTCCATGAAATCTTCACTTAGCCTTCTCTGCTCTATGGAGAACAGCCACAACCTCTCCAGTCTATCTTAATAATGGTAAATACTCATCCTGAAACTATTGTAATCAATCTCTTTTATACCCCCTTCAAAACTTTTGTGTTGCTTTCGAAAGTGAGGTGTCTTGACTTTGACACACCACTCTATCCGAGGCCAAACAAACATTTCATACAGGTTTAGAATATTTCCTCACTTCTCTACTCCATTTCTTATGAAGTCCAGGGTCCCATAAGCTTTGTTAACCTGTTCTGTCAACATGGGCTAAAAGCAAGTTACTGTGGATGCTGGAATCTGAAACAAAATAGAAAATACTGGAAAATCTCAGCTAATCTGGCAGCATCCGTGGAGAGAATATAGAGCTAACATTTTGAGTCTGGATGAGCCTTCGTCAGAGCTCTGAAGAGTCATCCAGATTCAATGAAAGATGGGCTGTCTGTTCTTGCATCCTTTTTAAAATTCTACAATTTAGCATTCCTCATTCTTCCCACCAAAGTGCATCACCTCACACTTTGCTGTGTTGAACATAATCTGTCGTGTGTTTGTCTATTCCATGAGGCTACATATGTCCTCTTGATCATGGTTGCAGGGGAGTTCCGATGCACCCACTGACCCATTAGAGTGGTACACCCTTCTCTATTCCTGCCATTATCCCCAAGAGTGGAATCTGGTGAGCTGGAAACCTCAGTCCCTCCTTCACCCACAATATGAAAACTAGTGGCAGGAAATTGAGGACCTCAATTGGTCACAGAGTGAGTGGGCCATCCGATGTCACCCTCTTATGCACCATTGATTATACAAAGACTCGTTGTTGCGAAATAACAGGCTTTTATTAACGAAAGAATTGGAGCACACCCGAACTGATAGCTATTCCGAACTGAGGCAAAAGGGGCGGAGAGCAGTCGCCTTTATACCCAGAGAAGGGCGGAGCCCCGGATTGAGGCAGCAGGGGCGTGTCCAGGCATATCACATAAACAGACAATACTACATTCACCCCCTGTTTAAAAAATGTTTGGCGGGGGTGAGGTGGTGGAACGACAGTCACAGAGTTACAAGTTCAGTCTCTCCGGGGGCTTGATCTGCCGCTGCGACCGCCGCAGTGTCTCGACCTGGCACCCGCAGGGACGGCGTCCCACGGCCCCTCACCGCCAGCTCCCAACCGGTTCAGGAGGCCACGGCGATGAGTCAGATGCCAGTCCATAATCAGTGAAGCCGTCCGTAGCGCCTTCAGACTGCCGGGTGCGGGGAGGCTGCTCCTGGGGCTCAGGCGTGCCATACACGGGGACTAGATAAGCGTGCTGCGACCCTAGTGCATCATGGGCAACGTTGGGAGCTGGGGGTGAGGGGCCGTGGGACATAGTACCTGCGGGTGCCAGGTCGCGAATGGAGACAGTGTCCTCCCGCCCGTCGTGATACGCCACTGTGGTGAACCATTGTTGGTTCCCACTGGATAGTGCTGAGCCTGGGGCTGGCCAGTACTACAAGGATGTACATATGTTACTGTTGGATTGTGCTATTGTTGCTGTTGGGGTTAGGGTGGGGTTGTTACACCTTTGTACTGTAGTGTTGTGGCACATCCCAGTCGGGCTCCGCCTCCTGGGAGAGGTATAAGAGTCCCTGCTCTGGCCGGGACCCCTTCAGTCTGGGATAGTGTATATAAGTTCTGGTAGCTTCGTTAACAGTAAATAAAAGCCTTTCATTTACTGAGCTTCAAGCCTCGTGTCTGAATAGCGCATCAATTTTATTTACTGTCGTTAAACTCTCGTTTTAAAAAAAAGAGAGTATGGAGCAAATTCTGAAGCCGGAATGCCTTACGCTAGATCCACGTGCGGTGGGCGCTTCTAACACCTTCGACCACTGGCTGAAGTGTTTCGAAGACTACCTGGCAGCCTCCGCAGCGGTCACCACAGATGATGACAGACTCCGGGTCCTCCATGTGAGGGTAAGCGACACTGTCTACCTCGTGATCCGTGCGGCCACCAATTATCCTAAGGCCCTCGAGCTTCTAAAGAAGCGCTATACCAAACCACCTAATGAGATACACGCTCGTTACCTCCTAGCCACTCGACGACGGCAGTCTGGCGAAACGATGGAGGACTATGCGAATGAGCTCCTACAGCTAGCCAGGGGCTGTGACTCCAAGCTGTGTCGGATGAGCAGAGCATGTACAACCTCGCCCGAGATGTGTTTGTGGCCGGGGTCGGATCGTCGTACATTCGACTTAAACTGTTGGAGAAGGGTAATCTTAATCTTACCCAGGCCATCGAGTTAGCAGAGATGCTCGAGTCAGTCTCCAAAAGCTTAGTTTTATATCCGGAGGACCATGTGGAGACAACGTGGCAGGAGCAGTCGCTAATCCCTCCTCGTCCCTCGAGTTCGAAATGCTGTGTAATGGCGTGCTCCCATTCGGGCCAGACGACGGCAGCAGCCCCGGGCGGCCCGCGGTGCTATTTCTGTGGAGGAGCGAAGCATACTCGGCAAAAGTGTCCCACTAAAGCTGTGTTGTGCACCGCATGCAGTAAAAAAGGGCATTATTCAAAAGTGTGCCGATCTAAACCCAGGAACGGCAGTGCGGCCTGCGATTCTTCAGAGCTCGGGTCTTCGTCGTCAACGTCGTCGCGGGGTTCGTCCACGTGCGAGACCAGGACGACGCCATTACGGTCGACGGAGTCGGAGGAGTATGACCACCAGGGGTCGCTGAGTTTGGCACCCTCACCCACGTGCGACTCATGGGGGCAGCCATGTTGGTCGACACTGACCACGAACGACCAGCAGGGGTCCTCCTCATCGACTTCAGCTGCCTGCAGTGGCGCTCATGAACCAACAGTGGCGTCGATCATCCTGGACCAGGCCAAGCCTCATAGACTTGACAAATCTATGATGAATATCCAGGTAAATGACCACGTGATTTATTGTCTGTTTGACAGCGGGAGCACTGAGAGCTTTATCCACCCAGACACTGTGAAGCGGTGTGGACTCCAGATTCAACCTGCCAAACAGACAATCTCTATGGCATCGAGGTCCCGGTCTGTTGCCGTGCTAGGGAGTTGCGTGGTAACCTTGAAGGTGCGAGGGACAGTTTACGAGCGTTTCAAGCTCCTTGTGTTGCCGTATCTTTGCGCGGCAATACTTCTCGGACTAAACTTCATGGTCCACTTGAGGAGTGTAATCCTACAGTACGGTGGGCCACTCCCTTCACTGGTAGTGGGAAAACAGCAGCAGCCTCCAAATTGCCCAACGCGCCCCGCCTGCAGCCTCTCGACGCTGAAGATCACCACACCCTCCTTGTTCCAGAATCTTGTGCCAGGCTGCAAGCCCATCGCGACTAAAAGTAGGCGCTACAGCACTGAGGATCGGATCTTCATTAGATCTGAGGTTCAGCAGCTCCTCAAAGAAAGGATCATACAACCCAGTGCTAGTCTGTGGAGAGCGCAGGTCGTGGTGGTCAAGAGCGGGAACAAACCCCGGATGGTCATTGACTACAGTCAGACCATTAACCGATATACGCAGCTGGATGCGTATCCCCTCCCGTGCATATCTGATATGGTCAATCAGATTGCGCAGTACCGGGTGTTCTCCACCATAGACCTCAAGTCTGCCGACCACCAACTCCCCATTCGCCCAGAGGACTGACAATACACGGCTTTTGAGGCGGATGGTCGCTTGTATCACTTTCTCAGGGTTCCCTTTGGTGTCACCAATGGGGTCTCGGTCTTCCAGCGTGCTATGGACCGAATGGTGGACCAGAACGGGCTGCGGGCTACCTTCCCGTACCTGGATAATGTTACCATCTGCGGCCATGACCAGCAGGACCACGACACAAACCTCCTGAACTTCTTACGCACTACATCTCGCCTGAACTTGACCTACAACAGGGAGAAGTGTGTGTTTCGTACGCGCCGTTTAGCCATCCTCGGATACGTGGTGGAAAACGGGGTCATTGGCCCTGATCCAGACCGTATGCGCCCCCTTTCTGAACTTCCCTTACCTGCTAGTGCAAAAGCACTGAGAAGATGCTTAGGCTTCTTCGCTTATTATGCGCAGTGGGTTCCCAACTACGCGGATAAAGCCCGTCCGCTCATTAAGTCCACGACTTTTCCCTTAACGCCAGAGGCCCGATTGGCCTTCGATAAATTGAAAGCCGACATCGCGAAAGCTACGATGCACGCTGTAGACGAGTCCATCCCCTTTCAGGTGGAGAGCGATGCATCTGATTTCGCCCTGGCCGCCACACTTAACCAGGCGGGCAGGCCCGTCGCATTTTTTTCCCGCACCCTCCAAGGCCCCGAAATTCGGCATTCAGTGGTGGAAAAGGAGGCCCCGGCCATTGTGGAGGCCGTCAGGCACTGGCGCCATTACTTGGCGGGAAAACGGTTCACCCTGATCACGGACCAGCGGTCCGTGGCGTTCATGTTTAATAACACGCAGAGGGGCAAGATCAAGAATGACAAGATCTTGCGGTGGAGAATTGAACTCTCCACCTATAACTATGACATCATGTATCGTCCAGGGAAACTCGGATGCCCTCTCGCATGGAACATGCGCTAGTATACAGGAGGACCGTTTGCACGCACTCCATAATGACCTGTGCCATCCTGGGGTCACTCAGCTCTACCACTTTATAAAAGCCGCAACCTGCCTTACTCGGTGGAGGACGTCAAGTCAGTAACAAGGAGCTGTCGGGTTTGCGCGGAATGCAAACCGCACTTTTACCGACCTGACCGGGCACATTTAGTCAAGGCCACTCGTCCCTTCGAGAGACTGAGTGTCGATTTTAAGGGCCCCCTTCCCTCAACAGATCGGAATGTGTACTTCCTCAATATCATTGATGAGTACTCTCGGTTCCCTTTTGTTGTTCCCTGCTCGGATACATCCGCTGCCACGGTTATCAAGGCATTCCGTGATCTCTTTACCCTGTTCGGGTACCCCTGCTACATCCATAGCGACAGGGGCTCGTCGTTCATGAGCGATGACTTGAGGCAATTCCTGCTCTCAAACGGGATTGCCTCAAGTAGGACCACGAGCTACAACCCTAGGGGTAATGGACAGGTGGAACGCGAGAATGCTACATTCTGGAAGGCTGTCTTACTGGCGTTGAAGTCAAAAGGTCTTCCAGTCTCCCGTTGGCAAGAGGTGCTCCCTGATGCGCTCCATTCTATTCGCTCCCTCCTGTGTACGGCAACCAATGCTACTCCCCACGAGAGGATGATCTCATTCCCTCGGAAGTGTTCCTCGGGGATCTCATTACCATCTTGGTTGACGTACTCAGGACCCATCCTCCTGCTGCGACATGTAAGGGCCCGCAAGTCCGACCCGTTGGTCGAACAGGTCCATCTCCTCCACGCCAACCCTCAGTATGCCTATGTGGCATACCCTGACAGGCGAGAGGACACGGTCTCGATCCGAGACCTGGCACCAGCAGGGGACGTAGCAACCCCTGTCGCTCCCATACCCCCTGTAACAAACCCTTTATCTCTTGTTTCTTCCCCGGACACGGCGCGGGCAGCATCGGGACCATTGCTTAACCATTTTACTCCCATGTACAGCTTGCCTGAGCCCAGAAGATGGTTGCCACCGCAGGGCGTGTCAGGATCCCCTGGACTACCGTCACCTCAGGGTCAACCGGCCTGTGAGTCCGTGGAAGAACAGCTGGACGCCGCTTTGGGGAGAACGCCACCGCAAGTACCTACTCCGGTGTCACCGCCGGTATTGAGGAGGTCACAACGACGGTGCGGTCCCCCTGACCGTCTGAACTTATAGACTGCTGACACTTTATTCTGTTTTTTTGTACCCCGCCGGCCTTTGTTCTCAAAGGAGGGGTGAATGTGGTGAACCATCGTTGGTTCCCACTGGATAGTGCTGAGCCTGGGGCTGGCCAGTACTACAAGGATGTACATATGTTACTGTTGGGTTGTGCTACTTGTTGCTGTTGGGGTTAGGGTGGGGTTGTTACACCTTTGTACTGTAGTGTTGTGGCACATCTCAGTCGGGCTCCGCCTCCTGGGAGAGGTATAAGAGTCCCTGCTCTGGCCGGGACCCCTTCAGTCTGGGATAGTGTATATAAGTTCTGGTAGCTTCGTTAACAGTAAATAAAAGCCTTTCATTTACTGAGCTTCAAGCCTCGTGTCTGAATAGCGCATCAGCCACATAGACGTGGAGAAGTTGGACCATTTCGACCAGGGGGTCCGATTTATTGGTCCGCACGTGCTTCCGGAGCAGGACAGGGCCTGGGGACGTCAGCTACGATGGCAGTGAGGCCCCGAGGACTTCCTGGGGAAAACAAACATTCGTTCATGAGGGGTTGCGTTGGTAGCCGTGCACAGTAGTGACCTAATTGAGTGTAGCACATCAGGGAGGACCTCTTGCCAGCGGGAGACTGGAAGACCCTTAGACCGGAGAGCTAATAAAATGGCCTTCCAGACTGTCGCATTCTCCCTCTCCACCTGTCCCTTCCCCCTGGGGTTGTAGCTGGTGGTCCTACTCAAGGCTATACCTTTGGAGAGCAGGTACTGGCGCAGCTCGTCGCTCATAAGAGAGGAACCCCGGTCACTATGAATATAGCTGGGGAAACCAAACAGGATGAAGAGGCTGTGCAGGGCCCTGACGACCGTGGTCGAGGTCATATCCGGGCAGGGAATAGCGAAGGGGAACCGCGAATACTCATCGATGACGTTGAGGAAGTATATGTTGCGGTAAGAAGAGGGGAGGGGGCCTTTGAAGTCAACGCTCAGGCGTTCGAAAGGGCGGGTGGCTTTGATGAGGTGCGCACTGTCCGGCCGATAGAAGTGCGGCTTGCACTCCGCGCAGACTTGGCAGTGCCTGGTTACAGACCTGACTTCCTCAATAGAATAGGGCAGGTTCCGGGCCTTGATGAAGTGGAAGAACCTGGTCACCCCCGGGTGGCAGAGGTCGTCGTGGAGAGTCTGTAACCGGTCTAGGTTCGGGCTGGCACAGGTCCCCCGGGACAGGGCGTCTGGGGGCTCATTGAGCTTCCCAGGCCGGTATAAAATGTCGTAATTGTAGGTGGAGAGCTCGATCCTCCACCTCAAAATCTTATCATTCTTGATTTTGCCCCACTGCGCGTTACTGAACATAAAGGCAACGGACCGTTGGTCCGTGAGCAGGGTAAACCATTTGCCAGCTAAGTAGTGGCGCCAGTGCCGCACCGCCTCCACGAAGGCTTGTGCCTCTTTTTCGACAGAGGAGTGGCGAATTTCAGGGCCCTGGAGGGTGCGCGAGAAGGCGGCCACGGGTCTGCCCGCCTGGTTAAGAGTGGCGGCAAGGGCAAAGTCAGACGCATCGCTCTCTACCTGGAACGGGATGGATTCATCTACGGCGTGCATCGTGGCCTTCGCGATATCCGCTTTGATGCGGTCAAAGGCCAGCTGAGCCTCCGCCGCTCAGGGAAAAGATGTGGGTTTGATGAGCGGACGGGCTTTATCTGCATAATTAGGGACCCACTGGGCGTAGTACGAGAAGCAGCCTAAGCATCTCCTCAGTGCTTTGAGGGTGGTGGGGAGGGGAAGTTCCAGGAGGGGACGCATGCGGTCGGGATCGGGGCCGATGACCCCGTTCTCCACAACACAACCAAGGATGGCGAGGCGGCGCGTGCGGAATACGCACTTCTCCTTATTGTAGGTCAGATTGAGGAGTGCCGCGGTGTGGAAGAATTTTTGGAGGTTGGCGTCGTGGTCCTGCTGATCATGGCCGCAGATGGTGACGTTATCCAGGTACGGGAAGGTGGCCCGCAGCCCATTCTGGTCCACCATTCGGTCCATCTCACGCTGGAAAACCGAGACCCCGTTGGTGACGCCAAAGGGGACCCGAAGGAAGTGATAGAGACGGCCATCCGCCTCGAAGGCAGTGTATTGGCGGTCTTCCGGGCGGATAGAGAGCTGGTGGTATGCAGACTTCAAATCAATGGTGGAGAACACCCGATATTGTGCAATCTGATTGACCATGTCAGAGGTGCGTGGAAGGGGATACGCGTCCAGCTGCGTGTATCCGTTAATGGTCTGACTGTAGTCGATCACCATGTGATGTTTCTCCCCAGTCTTAACCACCACTTGGGCTCTCCAGGGACTGGTACTGGCCTCAATGATCCCCTCCCCCAGGAGGCGTCGCACCTCGGACTTAATAAATGCTCTATCTCCAGCGCTGTACCGTCTGCTTTTGGTGGCAATGGGCTTGCAGTCAGATCGCGCCTTTCGCCGGGCAGCATCGTCGTGGGTGCTTCTCCAGGCCGCAGAAGTAGCACCTCGGGCCTCCAGAGACTGCCGCAGTGGTCAGTCAGGGGTGAGGTGTTCAAAGAGCGAGGGAGGGGCGACTTTAAGGGTCGAGAGACCACAGGTGGTGCTCGGTGGCTGGTCTGTTAGCTGTGGATTTTGGACGGAGATTGGGGGAAAAGGCCCATTATACACCATGGTGACGCTCCCAAGGTGACACATGAAATCTAGTCCCAGTAGCACGGCAGCGCAGAGCTGTGGCAGCACAAGGAGCAGGCACTTCTCGTACACCATGCCCCGTACAGTCAGAGTTGCCACACAGTAGCCGAGGACATTCAACGACTGGGAAGTCGAAGCCATGGAGATTGATTGCTGCATTGGCAGTACTGGCAGTGCGTAGCGACTTACCGTGTTAGGGTGGATAAAACTCTCCGTACTCCCACTGTCTAATAAGCAGTTAGTAGTGTGGCCGTTTACCTTGATGTCCATCATAGACCAGGCGGGTTGATGAGGCCTGGACTGGTCCAATGCGACCAAGGCCACCGTCGGATTAGGCGAGGAGCCACACGCGGCGGACGGTTTCCAAAATGGCGGCCCGCGTGGGTCGCACGCGGCTGATGGCGTCCAAGATGGCGGCCCCCATGGGTCGCACGCGGCTGATGGCGTCCAAAATGGCAGCTCCCGCGGATCGCACGCAGCCGATGGCGTTGAAGATGGTGCCTCCCGTGGATCGCACGCGGCGCTGCTGGGCCTGGAGGCCGATTTTGCCTTGCAGACTTTCAAGCAATGGCCCTTCTTACGGCAGCCGGAGCAGATCGCGTCTTTCGCCGGGCAGCATCGTCGTGGGTGCTTCTCCAGGCCGCAGAAGTAGCACCTCGGGCCTCCAGAGACTGCCGCAGTGGTCAGTTCAGCGCCGAGACGGGGCATGGCGTAGGTTTGCGGCCCTCCTGGGTACAGAGATGGCAGCGGTCGCGGTGTCCATGGTGCGCCCTCGTGGTCGGGGGTGTAGGCCTCGAGATTCCGGAAAGCCACCTCCAGCGAGCCGGCAAGCTCCACAGTTTTCTTCAGGTCCAGCCCACCTTGTTCCAGCAGACGCTGCCGGATATAGGTCGACCTGATGCCCGCGACAAAGGCATCTCTGATCAAGTCGTCGGCGTTTTGGGCGGCTGAAACGGCCTTGCAGCTGCAGGCTCTGCCGAGTGCACGCAGTTCGCGCAAGAATTGTTCAGTCAATTCCCCCGGCTGCTGCCTGCGAGTGGCCAGCAGATGTCTGGCGTAGACCTCATTCGGCTACCGGTTGTACTGGCTCTTGAGGAGATCGATTGCCTCCTGGTAAGTTTCTGCGTCTCGGATTATCGCGAAGACGTGAGCGCTGACGCGGGCGTGGAGCACGTGTAGTTTGTCGATGTCGGTTACGACGACGGCAGAGGAGGAGGCGATGAAGGTCTTGAAGGAACGCAGCCAGTGATCAAAAGAGTTTGAGGCCCCAACAGCCTGGGGGTCCAAGTCCAATTTATCAGGTTTTAAGAGTTGCTCCATCCCAAAAACATTCATTAATAAAATTGATGCACCATGATTATGTAAAGACTCGTTGTTGCGAAATAACAGGCTTTTATTAACGAAAGAATTGGAGCACACCCGAACCGATAGCTAATCTGAACTGAGGCAAAAGGGGCGGAGAGCAGTCGCCTTTATACCCAGAGAAGGGCGGAGCCCCGGATTGAGGCAGCAGGGGCGTGTCCAGGCATATCACATAAACAGACAATACTACAGTGGTTCACCACACCCCCAGTGTGTGCAAAATTGTAGTAGGGTTGGGGACAGGAGGGTAGGCACTGGGAAAGGTGTCGATGGCATCATGTCCAACTAACTCTCCCTGCTCACCTATCAAACTGTCCCTAGGTTAGTGTAAAATTCAGTGCCATATCGCGCTATCCCATAACCAAGTTTGTATCCATGCTGCTACTGCCCCTTTTCATTCTATTGGGCTGCATTTATGCTAACAGGCCTAATATGCACTACATTAGGAAATATCTTTTGGAAGTCCACATGTACAATGTTAACTGCACTGCCTTCATCCACCTGTCCTATTATCTCACTGATAAACTCAATCAAGTTCTTCAAACATGATTTTCTATTAAGAAATCCCTGCTGGCTTTTCTTTATAAGTTCACGCTTGTCTAAGTGTCTGTAAATTTACCTCCGGATTATTGTTTCTATAAAAACTTCTCCGCAATAAACTGACTGGCTGGAGAAGGAGCATGCGGTGTCCGCTGGCACTATCGAGGCCTTCTGTTCCCTGTGGGCGCTCGGGTACTGGGATATTTTGTTGATCCCTTTTGTCACATTTTGATTTGACGTTTTAAGTTTCCTTTGTAATGTGTTTTTGTTTGGTGCAGTATCCCTTTTAGTGGCTGCTCTTTGAACTTGTCCCTCATTTTGTTAATTTGCTTTTCCTGATTTGCTCAGAAGAGTATAAACTGACTTGGCTTCTGTGACCGGTGGGTGTGACGGGGGCTGTGGTGCATCATCACCCCCAGGAATGTTATTTTGGCTTAGTTAGTTAAGTTCCCTTTGACGTTTTGTTTCAGTTACAGTGCCCCACCAGAGGCTGTCACTCCTCTCATTTTTGTTTAATTTATCGATTATTGGTTTTATTAAAAGAGTATAAACTGACGGGCAATTATTGGGTTTACCCTTCTTGCTTTTTTTGAACAAGGGTACAATATTTACAATCCATCACTCTTGTTTCCAAGGAAGATTATGGCCAGCGCCTCCACAATTTCTCCTCTTATCTCCCTCGGCAATCTAGGATATATCCCATCCGGACAGGGTGACGTACCTCATAGAATCATAGAAACCCTACAGTGCAGAAGGAGGCCATTCGGCCCATCGAGTCTGCACCGACCACAATCCCACCCAGGCCCTACCCCCACATATTTTACCCGCTAATCCCTCTAACCTACGCATCTCAGGGGCAATTTTAACCTGGCCAATCAACCTAACCCGCACATCTTTGGACTGTGGGAGGAAACCGGAGCACCCGGAGGAAACCCACGCAAACACGAGGAGAATGTGCAAACTCCACACAGACAGTGACCCGAGCCGGGAATCGAACCCGGGACCCTGGAGCTGTGAAGCAGCAGTGCTAACCACTGTGCTACCGTGCCGCCCCTAGTTTTAGGCACTGCCAGCCTTTTTCATAGAATCCCTACAGTGCAGAAGGAGGCCATTTGGCCCATCAAATCTGCATTGACTCTCTGACAGAGAGGGTGGGAATTTCCAGCCGCGCTCGCCCCAAGGCCAATCAATGGACCTTTGCATGGTCCGATTCCCCTGGCGGGTGGGAGGGGAAGATTCAGCCCAGTATCTTACCCAGGCCCTCTCCCCACCCTATCCCTGTAACCCCACACATTTACCATGGCTAATCCATCTAACCTACACATTTTTGGACACCAAGGGTTAATTTAGCATGGCCAATCCACCTACCCTGCACATCTTTGGACTGTGGGAGGAAACCGGAGAATCCGGAAGAAACCTATGCAGGCATGGGGAGAATTATTTTTTAATGTCCCCTCTTTATCTATTTTTATCTTGTCCATCAAACCGAGAAATGCCTTGTTTACTGAAGCTTCAGCAAAGTCCTCTTCCTAGGTAAATAATGATGCAAAGTACTTATTGAGTAATTCAGCCATTCTCTCCACCAATAAATCTCTATTTTGATCCCTAATCAGCCGCTTGACTCCTCTGCAATCCTTTTACTGTTAATATATCTACAGACCTTTCCATTCTGTTTCATATGAACTGACAATATATTCTCATACAGCTGTTTTGCACTCCTTATTTCCTTCCTCACTTCTCCTGTGTACTTTTTATATTTACTCTGGTGCAATATTTTATTGTCAGACTGACAACAATCGTATGTTCCCTTTTCCTACTTTATCCTAATTTCAAACTCTCTCATTATCCAGCGAGCTTTGGCTTTGTTTGCCCTCCTTTTCCATCTTGTGGAGAGGCTGGGTTTGCTGCCATTGCCTTGCTAGGTGGCGCACTTCACACACATGGGCAAATTATCACAATTCCCGTAGTGCTCCCTGGCTGTGTCATCCTCCACTTGACCCCTTCATATACCACTTTTCATATAGCATTCTTAGGTAAATTGAAATGGCAGATTGAAGAGTAGGTTGATTGCTGTCAGTGACATTTCATAACACAATTTGTAGAACACAAAATAGGGGTAATTTTGGCTGCCCAATAATAGAATCCAGTTGATGATTAAACCATTGGCCTTTATACATCTTTCCTCATTGAAGGCAAGTGAATGGCTTTGGAGTTGGCCTCATGGACTTCTTCAGACTAAAGTGACAAAAGTAGTTATTTTGCAACTTTCAGGCATTCTTATAATGCACAAATTTCAAAAACCATCCAGATCCAGCACTTGATAGACTCGTGTAATTTAAACATTAATACACTCAAGAGCAGCAGTAGCATCCAGATATCATGACGATGATCTAATTTGATATGTAATATTTAAGTTAATATTTCTCCGAAGTAGCTTAGTGGAAGTGGAAGGGCCACGAACACTGCCCCACATAAAATTGACCATTAAGACGCCAAACTGATTGTGAAATTCAGATATAGATTCCATCATGTTCTTTGATAGGTTTGTTGAAACTGCACTCTTATGAACTTGCTAGTGAAGGGCTAATCGAACTAGAGTGCAATTGATTTCTCTTTTTGCCAATTTAACTGTGTTCAGTAAATTTTCGATTGGCACGGACTTCACTGGCAGCTTGAATGTCTCTGACATGAACAGATCCTGTAAGGAGACTTATAGGTGCGAGTGGATAAGTAGAAAGAACACTACTTGTAAATCGATTGCATTTTAACTTCATAGAGACATAAGAAAGATGTGGAAACTTTATGATGGTTAGGTGACTATAAACGCAAGAATGGTGGGTTGATACGTAAGTGGATATATGTGAAAGCCACACTGAGAGGCAACATCTGGCTGAAACTAATGGAAGAGTATGTGTGCATTGGAGTGTACCAATGTCTTTCATTGTTTCTGTAAATGGCTCAGAATCAGTTGGATGCTGGACAGAAAGACAAATGAGGGGGTTAGATCAAGCGTGGAAACTCAGAAATGAAAAGAGTTGCTAAGTACCGTGCCGTGGGCGGCACGGTAGCACAGTGGTTAACACTGCTGCTTCACAGCTCCAGGGTCCCGGGTTCGATTCCCGGCTCGGGTCATTGTCTGTGTGGAGTTTGCACATTCTCCTCGTGTCTGCATGGGTTTCCTCCGGGTGCTCCGGTTTCCTCCCACAGTCCAAAGATGTGCGGGTTAGGTTGATTGGCCAGGTTAAAAAAAATTGCCCCTTAGAGTCCTGGGATGTGTACGTTAGAGGGATTAGCGGGTAAATATGTGGGGGTAGGGCCTGGGTGGGATTATGGTCGGTGCAGACTCGATGGGCCGAATGGCCTCCTTCTGCACTGTAGGGTTTCTATGATTTCTATGACTTCTATGAAGTACAGTTAGAAAGAGAAAGATAGCAAAGTCCAGATATTGTAAGCGAAAACTCAACAATCTTGCTGTGGCAACAGTTGAAGGAGAAATTGAGGGCAAGCACAGAAAAGGAAGAAGAAAAAAACAAATCGGACGGGTGGAAAACACTTAAAAATGGACCGACAGAGACTTGAAGTAAACCAGAGAAGAAGCAAGACAATGCTAACATCCCCACCAGGATAATGGTGAAAATGAATGAACAAATGTAACTGGCTTCATTTTAAGACTTTAGCTGACAGAACAATCAGGATGTGTAAAATGGATATAACTGACCAAGGAGGTAATGCTAAAATATAACAGAATGGGGTCAAACAGACATTAAAGAGTAATTGTTGAGAGATGCTTCACAGTATGAGGCAACCTATTCAAATGATAATTTCGCTGATAATGGGTTTCTTCGCCAGTTAAAAGTCTTTTCCCATAAGTGCTGTTAAGTGCATGTTTAGTTATGGCCAATAATAGTTATTATTTAGATTCCTTTATGTTGTATTGTTCGCCTATCATTGATTAGCTGAACCTACAATTATGTGAGCCGACAAGTTCAGCTGAAAGTGAAATGAGCAGATTATGAAACATCAACGTGGGGAGAATTTTCACAAGATCTTTGGAGGTTGGCTTGGAGGTGGGAGAATGAGTAAAACCAGAGAAAAATGCTGATTTCCCGATGCTTTTCCCAGCCATAGCTTCTGCGCCTTCCCAGCATCCGCTGGAAACCAATTAAGCTTCTTAAATGGGCAATTAGCAGCAAATTTCTAAAGGCAGTACAATTCGATAGCCTCGCCTGGGCCCCGCACTGTGTCAGAACCTTGGCTGCTCAGAGCAGGTGGTTTCACAGTGAGGGGTTGGAACAGCATGAAAAATATGATGCAACCTGACCAATTATTGGTGCAAACAAGCCTGAAGGCATCCACAGGCAAAGGTTTACCACTGCAAGAGCAGCTCCTGCAGACTGTTCTCAGATATAGTGCTCACTGAGCAATGGTTGACGATTCCCTTTCTTGCAATCATTTCACTTTGCCCTCCTTTGAAGATTTCACCACTGCAGCACATTGACACTCCAATGCTGGGAAGGCTGCCAGCCCATTGACTGGTGCTCCCTTCCTCTCAACATGCCCATCATCCCTAACTGGGCCTAATTGGATGGTGAACTAGAGCGAGGCTCATAATTGGATGTCTGCCAGAAAATTGACCCAGGAGGTATGTTGGTCTGAAGGCTGGATTAAATGTCTGTAAATGCTCTCAGTGGCTGAAGATATTCTATATCTGGAAAATTTAGCACAATGAATCTGAAATTTGCAGTTTAGATATGGATAAAGCTTTTGAAGTCATCTTCCTTTTAAGTCACAGTAGTGACACAACTGAAGGAAAGTCTATGCAAAGGGCACTACATAACCCGTCTTAAGAATTAATAATGGTGTGATTCAGGTTTTATTATTTTCTTAGAGTGTGTTACAGACAGGAGGGGAATTAATTTAAACAGCCCTGATTTCTCCACATACATGAACAGAAAGGTGTTTTGGAATTTTGATTTTCCTCTTTATAAGTGGTGGCATATTTTCCTCAAGCCTTCAGTTTTGAGGTGATCCAGTCCTCTATTAATAACCCCACAGCGAACTCGAAGTAAGGTAAAATAAGAGGGCTGGTTTATCTTACACACACACAAAACATGGGAAGAAGTTTCACAATGTCTGTACCTTTACATTCATACAATAAAAGAGGGATGGGGGAAAAAAAGGGGCTCAGAGACCATTATAACAATAAGAGTTATGATTTCACGTGAGTCTAGATTCCAGGAAGTCAATGTCCAATGAAGGTTCGTTCAGGTGGCTTTGTCTGGCAGAATTGGTCCTAGGAACTTGATTGCAGGTCCAGTCTGTCGAAGATGCCACAATGTATTCTACAGGGAAATAAAAGGTTCTTTCCAGAAATCAGACTTGGAGAGAGATGAAGGTCAAAGGCAGGCTGCTAGCCTGGAACCTGGTTCTTGAAAATTAAACTGCAACTGAAGATAAAATTCAAAAGCTGTAGAATTGAAGGAATTCAAACAGCTCAAGGTTCAGTCATGTGACAGGGTGGTTTTGGGTCGAGCTCTTCAGCTAATGAGGCCACTTGTTAAAAATCATTGTGCTTTGAGCAGGTAACTGGAGAACCATTATCACATTGACGAAGGAAGAGCGGTGGATGTGGTCTATATGGACTTCAGCAAGGCGTTCGATAAGGTCCCCCATGCAAGACTTCTTGAGAAAGTGAGAGGGCATGGGATCCAAGGGGCTGTTGCCTTGTGGATCCAGAACTGGCTTGCCTGCAGAAGGCAGAGAGTGGCTGTGGAGGGGTCTTTCTCTGCATGGAGGTCAGTGACCAGTGGAGTGCCCCAGGGATCTGTTCTGGGACCCTTGCTGTTTGTCATTTTCATAAATGACCTGGATGAGGAAGTGGAGGGATGGGTTGGTAAGTTTGCTGACGACACCAAGGTAGGTGGTGTTGTGGATAGTTTGGAGGGATGTCAGAAGTTGCAGCGAGACATAGATAGAATGCAAGACTGGGCGGAGAAGTGGCAGATGGACTTCAACCCGGATAAGTGTGTGGTGATCCATTTTGGCAGATCCAATGGGATGAAGCAGCAGTATAATATGAAGGGTACCATTCTTAGCAGTGTAGAGGATCAGAAGGACCTTGGGGTCCGGGTCCATAGGACTCTTAAATCGGCCTCGCAGGTGGAGGATGTGGTCAAGAAGGCGTACGGCGTACTGGCCTTCATTAATCGAGGGATTGAGTTTAGGAGTCGGGAGATAATGCTGCAGCTTTATAGGACCCTGGTTAGACCCCACTTGGAGTACTGCACGCAGTTCTGGTCACCTCATTACAGGAAAGATGTTGAAGCCATTGAAAGGGTGCAGAGGAGATTTACAAGGATGTTGCCTGGATTGGGGGGCATGCCTTATGAGGATAGGTTGAGGGAGCTTGGTCTCTTCTCCCTGGAGAGACAAAGGATGAGAGGTGACCTGATAGAGGTTTACAAGATGTTGAGAGGTCTGGATAGGGTAGACTCTCAGAGGCTATTTCCAAGGGCTGAAATGGTTGCTACGAGAGGACACAGGTTTAAGGTGCTGGGGGGTAGGTACAGAGGAGATGTCAGGGGTAAGTTTTTCACTCAGAGGGTGGTGGGTGAGTGGAATCAGCTGACGTCGGTGGTGGTGGAGGCAAACTCGTTGGGGTCTTTTAAGAGACTTCTGGATGAGTACATGGGATTTAATGGGATTGAGGGCTATAGATAGGCCTAGAGGTGGGGATGTGATCGGCGCAACTTGTGGGCCGAAGGGCCTGTTTGTGCTGTGGCTTTCTATGTTCTATAACATCGGGGATGAGTCGTCACAAATAGCTCTGCCTTTATCCATTATTGCTAATCCATTATTGGCTAGAATGTTTATATAATACACGGAATGAGACAATCCAGGATATAATGAGTTATCTTTTGTCCATGTTTAAATTACTCAAACTTCCAGAACTACCATCATGCGATCAATAGTGGCCATTTTATCAATTGAGACTTTTGTCAATTTTAAAATCAAAATGATTTCCTAAAGTAGCCAGGCTGATGTGGACATACATGTTCCTCCCTGCCTGCTGAATGGGGTAAGTGGGAAATTGTTACTTGAATTTTTTACGCTGACTTTGAGGGCTGAATTTTGTGGTCCTGATGCAGGGCCATAGACTGTTGGGTGGGGAGAAAAAGACAGCTGCATCTGTATTCCCAGCCTCGTTTCTGATGCATGCCATTTTCCCTGCTATGGGAAAGGGAGTTGTTCAGGAGCCAGCACAGACTGAGAAACATGGGCAGCGATACTGAACTGAGTGCTAAATTAGTAACTGTAGCATTTCCACAACGTTGGGTGAATTTCTGAAGTCTGCCAAAGCCATATTTACATCAGGAACGGCACAGAAAGTCATTTTGAGGGATAGAAAGTTTCTACAAAGTGTGCACATAAGTAGACCTTTGCTGTAAAGTCAGCAGGAAAGGTTGCGGGAGGGTGCTAGACTTGCAAAAGGAAGGGGTGAAGAGGCAAGGCTAACATCCGTGGCAACTTAGGGTCAGTCAAAAATCTGCCACTAATGGGGCATCAGGCCATTCAGGCAGCTTGCACAAATTTTAGCCCAAGAAAGGGAGACTGTCACTGGAAATTGGTGTAATTTCCTCGCTGCTACAGGTCATTGAACACCACAGCAACGGCGTTGCAGGGCGCGAGGAAACATCCCCAGGCAGCAAGAGAGTGAATCTCAGGAGCTAAGGCTCAGAAGGAGGACCCGAGTACACCCAGGGCACAGGACCTTACTCAACAGGATTACATAACTGAAGAAAGCTGTGCGCCAGTGCAAGTTGAGACATCAACTGTCCAAGGACATATAATGACCAGCAACTGTGCTCTCCTGGGGTTTCCTTGTCGCTGGTCTAACATTATCAGGCACATCAAGCTATTGGTCAGCAATGACATAAACAATGATATTCACTACTCACAGCTTGAAGTTTAAGCACCACTCAAATGGACTTGACAGTTTCAGTGCAGATTCTGATAATCTTGCGGCACAAAGATGGCTGCAGAAGCCATTTTATCGGCCCTGCATTTGATAAGGTACCTCAAAAGGTTGCTGAAGAAGATTGGGTCACACGGAGTTGGGGATAGGGTGTGATGCGCGATATAACACACGAGAGGCATGATGTACTCGGGAAATAAAGGCTTTTATTGCCAACAATAACAGAGCTACCATATACAGTATACGATCCCAGACTAAAGGGTCACCAGGCAGAGCAGTGACCTTTATACCTCTCCCAGGAGGCGGAGCCGACTGGGGTGTACCATAACAACTATATTAACAGGTAGAACAGCCCAACCCTAACCCCAACAGTAACATATATACAGACTCATAGTACTGGCCAGACCATGGCTCAGCACTACCTGGTGGGAACCAACAATGGTTCACCACAGGGTGTTAGCGTGGATTGGGGATTGGCTATCCGACAGGAAGCGGAGAGTCGGAATAAATGAGTGCTTTTCTGGTTGGCAGATGGTAACTAGTGGCGTGCCGCAGGGATCGGTACTGGTGCCTCAACTATTTACCATTTATTTAGACGATCTGGAGGAGGGGACTGAGTGTAGGGTAACAAAGTTTGCAGACGACACAAAGATAAGTGGAAAAGCGAATCGTGTGGGGCATAGAAGGTCTGCAGAGAGATTTGGACAGGCTGAGTGAGTGAGCGAGGATCTGGCAGATGGAGTATAACGTTGACAAATGCGAGGTTATTCACTTTGGAGGAAATAATAGCAAATTGGATTATTATCTCAATGGAAAAAAATTACAACATGCTACTGTGCAAAGGGACCTGGGGTCCTTGTGCATGAGACGCAAAAACCCAGTCTGCAGGTGCAACAGGTGATCAAGAAGGCAAATGGGATGTTGGCCTATATCGCAAGGGGGATAGAATATAAAAGCAGAGATGTCTTGCTGCATCTGTACAGGGCATTGGTGAGGCCACAGCTGGAATACTGTGTGCAGTATTGGTCCCCTTATTTGCGGAAGGATACATTGGCCTTGGAGGGAGTGCAGAGAAGGTTCACCAGGTTGATACCAGAGATGAGGGGTGTTGATTATGAGGAGAGACTGAGCAGATTGGGTTTGTACTCGTTGGAATTTAGAAGGCTGAGGGGGGAAGTTATAGAGACCTATAAGATAATGAAGGGGCTGGATAGGGTAGAGGTGGAGAGATTCTTTCCACTTAGAAAGGAAGCTAGAACTAGAGGGCGCAGCCTCAAAATAAAGGGGGGTCAGTTTAGGACAGAGTTGAGGAGGAACTTCTTCTCTCAGAAGGTGGTGAATCTCTGGAATTCTCTGCCCACTGAAGTGGTGGAGGCTACCTCGTTGAATATGTTAAATCACGGATAGATGGATTCGGTAAGGGAATTAGGGGTTATAGGGATCAGGTGGGTAAGTGGAACTGATCCACTTCAGATCAGCCATGATCTTATTGAATGGCGGGGCAGGCTCGAGGGGCTAGATGACCTACTCCTGCTCCTATTTCTTATGTTCTTCTGCACTGGGATTTACCTGCTCTGGGATTTAGCTGCTCCGATTAGACCTCCATTTCCTCCTCTGTACTTGTGTGGGAAGCGGCAGGTCCATCTCCATTCAACACTCACTTCATCTAATGAAAATCCCACCGACTGGTACCGTTGGGACGCAGGCGAGATTGTGATATAGTGAAAATTCCCGACACCTAATTCGCTCCTCCAAGATGAAAATCTGGCCTTTACTGTTTAAAGGGAAATCTGCACCACTATTAAGATCACAACCTGTCAGATCAATCTGTATGAAATAACATACTTGAAACATTTATCATTAATTGTGGCCCTATACTACTAGTAAAATAATATTTTCAGTACTTATTGCTACTATACTCTCTATGTTTATACATAATTGATTGCAATTTAAATTGAATAGCAATGCTTGATTGGAAAATTGAGGCAATCATTGGTATTGAAATTATGGGAAGGAACTGGACTTGTACCAACTCATTTACTTGTTAGCTAAGGCAAATTTAAAGTAGAAATTAATTTCTAACATATACTGAATCATACTTAATTCTATTTAACTATTAATATGGTATATGATGCGCGATATAACTCACGAGGCTAGAGATGCTCGAGGAAATAAAGGCTTTTATTGACTACTACAATAGAGCTACCATATATAATACACGATCCCAGACTGAAGGGTCCCAGACAGAGCAGTGACCTTTATACCTCTCCCAGGAGGCGGAGCCCGACTGGGATGTACCATAATAACTATATTACAGGTAGAACAGCCCAACCCTAACCCCAACAGTAACATATATACAGACTCATAGTACTGGCCAGACCCTGGCTCAGTACTACCTAGTGGGAACCAACGATGGTTCACCACAGTATATGACATTGAAGTATAGAATTTTTTTCCTTTTACTTTTGAAGAATATTGGATGCATTTTTGGCTCAACGTCCTATGGCTAGAACTCCAGCAATTTCGATTGTAAAACTGTGGGTCACCAGTGAGTTTTTGATGGGAATCTACACTGGTGACTTAAATTGCCACCGACCAGGATACGGCTATTTTTGTCTGCCTCATTGACATGTTGCCAGCTGATTTCATGTCAGGAATGAGTAGGAAATGGTTGCCTACTTGTGGAAAATTTCTAGTCCTTGGCAGCCCTTGGGCACAAAGGTAGTTCCGGTAGTTACAATTCCAGCAGGAAAGTTATGGCAACTTTGTTTTAGACATAGCGTTCAGTCCAGTAATGTTAGAGGGCCAGCTACAGGTGGGCAGCTTATTTCATCTACCCAGTTTTTATCAGACAGTAAAGGTCACAATAGCCCACAGCATTTTCATCCTGTGCTTTGTTAGGAGCCTTGATGGGATTAGTCCCAAGTGAGAGGAGTGGGTAGGGAATGAGCTTTTAACACCACGCAATTCTTGGTAAGTCTTCTCAGCCAGTTTTTTAGGTTGTGCCAAACTTTCTAAAACAACAAAGGCCTTGTTCCTCGTGGTACTTAAGAAAACTGGTACAAGCAGGTCATTCCCACATTATTGGCCATCAGACAAGTACTGAAGCATTCGGTAAAAGGTATTCAGCTCTCTGCCTCTTTGTCCAAGGGTCTATAGCCCTGAATTGGGCCATCATTTTATTTTGCCACCGATGGGAGTTATTCCCACCACATGAGTCTAGGCCCGAAAGCTGCTTCTGCTGGCAGCTGCCTGCAGCCCAAGTCCCCTCGGATATCACCCTCATGACGGCTATTCCCTCAACAACTGTGGCTAGCACTCCTTCCCAGCCATTGACTGTCACTTGAACCCCCTCGGTGACCGCATCCCACCACATTTTCACTGGCACCCAGAAAAGTACTACCTTGCCCTGAACGGACTGTTCAAATAAAGCAACATTGGTCAGAACACTCCTACCCGCTCTCCACAGGTTGCCACACTGCCGTTCCTTTCCAGCGCCATCCGACAAAGTCCAGGATGATGCTCAATCCCCTCCCCCTTCACCAGAATGGAGCGCTAGCAGAATGCATAGGCCGTGAAGCAGCCTCATTGCCAGTTGTTGTATGCACCTATCGGCTTATGGTGCATAAAGAACCACAAGGTAGGCTTGGTAACTTGAACACTGGGAAGCTCTTTACTGCAGGTATGCACTGTTCCACAGTCAAATCTAAAATTGCACAACTGGGTCCCATACTAGGAGGAGCTAATTCCTCAGGGTCACCTGACCTCCACTCTTAAAGGGGCAGTACATACCCCAAAACCCAACAGACATTGTATACATATTTTACACCTATGTTTTTGAAAGATTATGAGAGTTAATCTCACATTCAACATTTTGATGGTAAACTGCCAGAGGAGATAATCCATCAGCTATAGAAACTGCCTGATGTTCACTTCCATTGAAATCCATTCTGCTAGTTTGCCATCCAAGCAAAGTGGTGAAAATTAATGCCAATAGGCACTCTACTAACCTAATGTCCAAGATAAAAATGTGTTCTTTCATTTGAAATGTTACTTTCAATTCCAATTTTGTATAAATATTAAAATGAGTATGTACAATATCAAGACAAAATCATAACACACTCAACACCACTACTGAGATGCATCCAGACCCAGGTACGTGAGGCTATACACAATCTGGTAATGTTGAACAAAGAACAAAGAACAATACAGCACAGGAACAGGCCCTTCGGCCCTCCAAGCCCGTGCTGCTCCCTGGTCCAAACTAGACCATTCCTTTGTATCCCTCCATTCCCACTCCGTTCATATGGCTATCCAGATAAGTCTTAAACGTTCCCAATGTGTCCGCCTCCACCACCTTGCCTGGCAGCGCATTCCAGGCCCCCACCACCCTCTGTGTAAAATATGTCCTTCTGATATCTGTGGTAAACCTTCCCCGCCTCACCTTGAACCTATGACCCCTCATGAACGTCACCACCGACCTGGGAAAAAGCTTCCCACCGTTCACCCTATCTATGCCTTTCATAATTTTATACACTTCTATTAAGTCTCCCCTCATCCTCCGTCTTTCCAGGGAGAACAACCCCAGTTTACCCAATCTCCCCTCATAACTAAGCCCCTCCACACCAGGCAACATCCTGGTAAACCTCCTCTGTACTCTCTCCAAAGCCTCCACATCCTTCTGGTAGTGTGGCGACCAGAACTGGACGCAGTATTCCAAATGCGGCCGAACCAACGTTCTATACATCTGCAACATCAGACCCCAACTTTTATACTCTATGCCCCGTCCTATAAAGGCAAGCATACCATATGCCTTCTTCACCACCTTCTCCACCTGTGACGTCATCTTCAAGGATCTGTGGACTTGCACACCCAGGTCCCTCTGCGTATCTACACCCTTTATGGTTCTGCCATTTATCGTATAGCTCCTCCCTACATTATTTCTACCAAAATGCATCACTTCGCATTTATCAGGATTGAACTCCATCTGCCATTTCTTTGCCCAAATTTCCAGCCTATCTATATCCTTCTGTAGCTTCTGACAATGCTCCTCACTATCTGCAAGTCCTGCCAATTTTGTGTCGTCCGCAAACTGACTGATCACCCCAGTTACACCTTCTTCCAGATCGTTGATATAAATCACAAACAGCAGAGGTCCCAATACAGAGCCCTGCGGAACACCACTAGTCACAGGCCTCCAGCCGGAAAAAGACCCTTCCACTACCACCCTCTGTCTTCTGTGACCAAGCCAGTTCTCCACCCATCTAGCCACCTCCCCCTTTATCCCATGAGATCCAACATTTTTCACCAGCCTACCATGAGGGACTTTGTCAAACGCTTTACTAAAGTCCATATAGACGACATCCATGGCCCTTCCCTCGTCAACCATTCTGGTCACTTCTTCAAAAAACTTCGCCAGGTTAGTGAGGCATGACCTCCCTCTCACAAAACCATGCTGACTATCGTTAATGAGTTTATTCCTTTCTAAATGCGCATACATCCTATCTCTAAGAATCTTCTCCAACAACTTCCCCACCACGGACGTCAAGCTCACCGGCCTATAATTACCCGGGTTATCCTTCCTACCCTTCTTAAATAACGGGACCACATTAGCTATCCTCCAATCCTCTGGGACCTCACCTGTGTCCAGTGACGAGACAAAGATTTGCGTCAGAGGCCCAGCGATTTCATCTCTCGTCTCCCTGAGCAGCCTTGGATAGATTCCATCAGGCCCTGGGGATTTGTCAGTCTTTATATTCTCTAACAAACCTAACACTTTCTCCCTTGTAATGGAGATTTTCTCCAACGGTTCAACACTCCCCTCCGAGACACTCCCAGTTAACACACCCCTCTCCTTTGTGAATACCGACGCAAAGTATTCATTTAGGATCTCCCCTACTTCTTTGGGCTCCAAGCATAATTCCCCAGTTTTGTCCCTGAGAGGTCCGATTTTTTCCCTGACAACCCTTTTGTTCCCAACGTATGAATAAAATGCCTTGGGATTCTCCTTAATCCTGTCTGCCAAGGACATTTCGTGACCCCTTTTTGCCTTTCTAATTCCCTGTTTGAGTTCTTTCCTACTTTCTTTGTACTCCTCCAGAGCTCCCTCCGTTTTTAGCTGCCTGGACCTAACATACGCCTCTCTTTTCTTTTTCACCAGTCCCTCAATTTCCCTGGTTATCCACGGTTCTCGAATCCTACCCTTCCTATCCTTCTTTTTTACAGGCACATGCCTGTCCTGCAGCCCTAACAACTGTTCCTTAAATGACTCCCACATGCCAGATGTGGATTTACCCTCAAACAGCCTCTCCCAATCAAGAGCTGCCAATTTCTGCCTAATCCCACTAAAGTTAGCCTTCCCCCAATCCAACACCTTACCCTTGGGACACCACTCATCCTTTTCCATCACTATCCTAAAGCTAACAGAATTGTGGTCACTATTTGCCACATGTTTCCCTACCGAAACTTTGAAGACCTGACCGGGCTCATTCCCCAGTATTAGGTCCAGTATAGCCCCCTCTCTAGTCGGGCTATCTACATTGCTGTCAACTCTTGTGAGAGTTTGTACAAATTGGCCATCATTGGATCACAGCCCAAACGTAGAAACATAGAGACTAGAAGCAGGAGTAGGCCATTCGGCCCTTCGAGCCTGCTCCACCATCCATCTTGATCATGGCTGATCATCGAACTCAATATCCTGATCCCCCTTCCTCCCATATCCCTTGATCCCTTTAGCCCCAAGAACTATATCTAATTTCTTCTTGAAATCAGATGTTTTGGCCTCAACTACATTCTGTGGTCGTGAATTCCACACATTCACCACCCTCTGGGTGAAGACATTTCTCCTCACCTCAGTTCTAAAAGGATTACCCCATATTCTCAAACTATGACTCCCACCTTTGGGAACATTCTTTCTGAATCTACCCTGTCTAATCCCCTTTCACTCAAGTGGGGCCGTCCCGATAGTTCCTTGAAAGTGGGGACGTACTGTAAACCCCAAACAAACAATCAAATTGGCTATTGGAATTTTGAACTTTACATTTAGATAACTAGAGTACAAAGGGTGAATAATTTATTCTTCAGCTGTACAGACCCATATCTAGACCACATCTGGATTACAGTCTTTGGTTCTACGCATCCTGAATAGGAAGGGAGGATTGGCCTTGATTGAAGATTGAAGACTCCAAGAGATAAATTACAAGGAGAGATTACACAAACATAGGTTATATTCCCTGAAGTTTAGAAAAACGGGGTGCAATTTGACCAAAGTTGTCTAGATATTAATGGGAATTGATAGGGTAAATAGAGCGAAACTATATCCACTGACTAAAGAGTCGGAAACTATGGGACAAAGCCTAACAACTAGAGCTGGGTTCTTCATGATTGAAGTTGGGAAGCACTACCTCGTGCAAACAATGGCAAAAGTTTGAAACCCTGTTCCACAATGGCAATTGATGCGAGATCGATCGTTAATTTTCAATGCGAGATTGAGAGATTGCTGTTAACCAAAGGTACTAAGGGATTAAAGGCACATATTTGGAATTAGGTCACTGATCAGCTATGACCTTATTGAAGGCTCGAGGGGTTAAATGGAATACCACTATTCCATTGTTATGCTGCAATTATTCTGTGGATCAATGACTTCAGATTCACAGTCAAGTTGTTTTTTAATCAAGATCTACTTTTGGATTGTAACTGAGCTTGTTCACATTAGGGAGAAATGTTTGGAGAAGCCCTGTTACAAAAATATAAAAAAAATACTTGCTCCATTAGCAATAGTGGTGAAATGTGTCAGCGTAAACGTCATTACTCATTCGTTGGATAGTGAGTATGAGCATCACATTCAATTTATTCAGTCATTAAACTACAAATTTGGCAATGAACCATATCATATTTCAAGTGTGAGACAGCTGAGTATTTCTAGTTACATTTAATAGTGCAAAATGAGAATAGTTTAACAATTAAACATTTTTTCTGGTTGTATCACAGCTTGGTCTGGTTCCTGCTCTGCCCAAGACTGCAAGAAACTACAAAAGGTCGTGAATGTAGCCCAATTCAACATGCAAACCAGCGTCCCATCCATTGACTCTGTCTATACTTCCCGCTGCCTCGGCAAAGCAGCCAGCATAATTAAGGACCCCCCGCACCCCGGACATTCTCTCTTCCACCTTCTTCCTTTGGGAAAAAGATACAAAAGTCTGAGGTCACGTACCAAGAACAGCTTCTTCCCTGCTGCCGTCAGACTTTTGAATGGACTTAGCTTGCATTAGGTTCATCTTTCTCTACACCCTAGCTATGACTGTAACACTACATTCTGCACTCTCTCATTTCCTTCTCTATGAACAGTGTGCTTTGTTTGCATAGCGCGCAAGAAACAATACTTGTCACTGTATGTTAATACATGTGACAATAATAAATCAAATCAAATCAAATTATCTTAAAGTGATCACTGCTGTGGTACACATTGGGCCCGATTTTACCATTTTGATTCTAAGTGCTGAATCTGGGAGTGATTCAGATCCGACTTGGAAAACTACTCTCAGGTGCCCCCTTACACACATAGCCTGAAAAATAATTGCGCGCCTGAATCACGCTGTGGGCGGGGCTTATCATGTGGAAAATGCTGCAACTCTAATCGGAGTTTGAAACTGTGCATGCGCGGTGGGAAAAAAATTTGAAAAATGCGTCCCTATCACATCGCTCCCGGGCCGCAAAAAACAGATAAAGTGGCCTGGGAGCAAAAAGCAGGAGCGATGGCCCCCAAGAGACATCGCTCCACCCCTAAAACATAACTGTCCCCCTTATCCACCCACCCCCCCCCCCCACTATCCAGACTGATCGCGACCCTCTGCCCCACTTCCCCCCCACCAATCACCCGCAGAGTGGTAGCAGTCCCTCTTTCCCCCCCACCGATCACCCGCAGAGTGGCAGCAGTCCCCCTGCCCCCCCAGGAAATCCATCTGGCCACCCTCCCCCCCCCCCACTCACCAGAGAGCGATCTGGCTTCCTTTCCCCCCCTCTCCATCGAACACAGAATGATCTGGCCTCCACCCCCCCACCCCCCGCAACCAGAGAGCAATCTGGCCTCCCTCCTCCCTCCCCCCACCAGAGATACATCTGACCTGCCTCCCTCTTCCCTCTCCCCCCACCAGAGAACGATCGGGCCTCCCACCTCCCCCCGCCACAACCATCGATCTGATTCAGAGAGCCGTTGGAAGCTCTAAACTTCTCTGAACTTACCTCTTCAGAAGCTGGAGTGCCCGAAACAGACCTTTGCCGAGCAGATCTGTTTCGTGCCGAATCTGGACAGGTGAACGTGATGGTAAAGGGGGAAATGCTGGTAAAGTTGGGCAGGCAGCACATTAATTCAATTTAAATGCATGCAAATGCATTTAAATTGCCGTTGCATCCGTTTAGGGCATGATTCAGATCATGGCCATTTTCGGGCCTTGGGGGGCAAAGCGTGGACGCGGGCGCGGATCGCGCTAATCGCTTCACGCCCAACTTTACCAAGTTTTCACGCCCGTAAACTGGCGCAACGCAATGGTAAAATCGGGTCCATTGAATATATTCATTTTATATAATATATGTTGCCTTAAGGATTGTAAAACAAATGTCAACATGGTCCACATGAGCTTTATGGTTTATTTTGTAAATTCATAGCTCAAATTAAACAATGCAAGGATATAACATGAAAGGCATTAACTGATTTATGAGTAAGATAATAATAATAAAATATTACTCAGCCAATGCACAGGTAAAATATACAACTCAGAGTCCTTCGATATATGCTGGGAGTGTGTAGGATTTCTTAACAGTTGCTGCTCGTGCAAAAATATTCAACAGCAGAGATATACTGAGGTTTACAAAAACAGAAAATGCTGGAAAATCTCAGCAGGTCTGACAATATCTGTAGGGAGAGAATAGAGCCAACTTTTCGAGTCTAAATGATCCTTGGGCATCTCGACTCGAAACGTTGGTTCCATTTTCTCCCCACAGATGCTGTCATGCCTGCTGGGATTTTCCAGCATTTTCTGTTTTTGTTTCAGATTCCAGTACCTGCAGCATTTTGCTTTTTCACTGAGGTTTAGTTCACTTTACAAAAACTTTGCTTTACCTATTTGTACAAAATGTCATTGTGTACTGTGCTGTAGCCATTTAACTTAATCAGGGTAACAACTGGATTAAAATAGCACATAGAATGAATCTAATGAAAATATATTAAGCAATGTGTTACCAGAAGAAAGGTCTGCTGATCTCTTTCTTTTTGAAGATTCAGTGAATGTATACGCAATCTAAATCATTTACCCACCTCTCCAGCAGGAAATGCACAGGGTGGGATTTGGTGCTGGTAATGACTTGCGTGGACCTGGGGTGCTGGAGCCCAAGGGTCAAGGGGAACATCACCCTACCCCAGCAAAGAGCGGCATCCTCCTCCCCACCACTCAAATAACGGGACAACCCCTCCACACCATGCAGGCATGAGGTTGACCTGAACCACCCACCCCATCCTTCGTGCCCCTCTGCCCTCAGGCATCCACTTAGCTCCCCTCCCCCCAAACCCCCCAACACAGCCACCCTCCCCTCTCAGACCCCAGACTCAGCCCCCTCCCCTCTCAGACCCCCCCACTCACAATTCCACCCCCCCCCCCCCCCATTCAGGCCACACGTCTCGGCAGTGCCACCGTGCACTGCCCCTGAAACCCTGACAATTACACCCTGGCCTGGCCCTGTTGGAGGGGGGGTGGAGTCAAAGAGGTATGTCCAAAGGCTATTTGCCCTCGGCTATTAGCAGGCTGCAGAGGAAGTGTTGCTCAAGGATTCTGAGGGTTGAGTGGGTGCGGGCTGGACGCAAGGGGTTGACCTCACCACTCTCCCCTGGGATGGGAGTCTCATGGCTGGGCTGCCCCTTCTAGCCCTCAGCAAACCTGAAGATCACCCCCAGTATGGTGATTTCAGGTATCCCTGTGATCAACATCCTCATACCAGAAGCTGCAGGTGTGAGCAGACCCCTTCGAAGTCCACTGACGGAGAGGAGAGATAAATTTCACCTGGGGGTGTGGGTGGTGGTTCCATTCTCTACATCTGTGCACTCAGTGTATTCACACAGCTTTGATTTGAAGTCTCTGAATATTCCTAGCAAATGGGGTGGCATAGCGATTAGCACTGCTGCCTCACAGCTCCGGGGACCTGGGTTTGATTCTCAGCTTGGGTCACTGTCTATTGGAGACTGCACATTCTCTCCGTGTCAGTGTGGGTTTCCTCTGGGTGCTACGGTTTCCTCCAATAGTCCAAAAGATATGCTGGTTAGGTGCACTGGCCACACTAAATTCTCCCTTGGTGTACCTGAACAGGCGCCTGAGTGTGGCAACTGGTGGATTTTCACAGTAACTTCATTGCAGTGTTAATGTAAGCCTACTTGTGACACTAATAAATTTTTTTAAAGCTGAAGTAGTTGAAACCCTCTCCAGTCTATTGGAAACATTTGATTTCTGTCAGTTTAAAAGTGCAGTGCTTTGAAGTAAGCTTCCATAGATAGCTTAATGGATTTCTACTCAGCCTCCAGTCTTCTGCATTTATTTTCATTTTCCTTCATGCTTGAATGCATCTCAAGTACCGCCATTGTTGTAATCACAATGTTTACATAGACTCAAAGCCTGATTGACAACTGTGGTTTCTTCAAAGGGAATAAGTGGTTTGCTAGCTGTAAATCTCAGAACAATGGGGCTGATCTGTGGGTTGCTTGGGATACATGAATTTGTATCTACCACCTGACAGATGCTCCCAGCGCCAGTGGGAAACCTTCCCATTTTCCCGTTGGCATGGGTATTTAGTCCTAATTCAGGAGAATTGTGGCTTCTGTCTGGTGCCTTGCAAGAGGAAGTCACCCAGCACAGTTGGGGAGGCAGGTAACTGATAAGGAACACAAGGATTCATTCTCTCCTCACTCAGGAACAGACCATCCTCAGACCAGTAGCATCTGGTACTGCCAAGCTCAGGCTGCGTGACAGTACACTGCTGTCTTATGCAGTGTTATATATTTAAATGGTTGTATGATTGCTTTAAGAACTGATCACACAATTTGATGGTGATATAATTAAGGTGTTTCAGAGGCACCTGCTTTTAGTTTCAGTTTGTACTCTGTTCTGAGAACAGCTCTTTCAGTAAACTTGTGTGTTACTTTCAATCTACATGCGCAAACCACGGGACAAATTTTCCCATTCCGCCCACCATGGAAATCGGAACGGGCAAGGGACGGACCATGGAAAGGTTTGTTTTCCTCGGGCGGGATTTTCTGGTTTCAGGGTGAGCGTGGCCACCACGTCTTTTTATTTTTGTTTAAAACATACGACCCCATACATAGTGAGGACATTAAATGCACCTTCTCCACTGACTCCTCACCCTGACCCTCAACAATGCCACAAAATTTAAATTGAAGATTGAGTATCTGTTTTCCTCCCTGCCTTTCCTCCCTCACCGTACCATTCTCCTTAGGCTTTGTGCTTTCAGATAACCAGGAACTGCCAGCTGCTCAGTCCTGCAGCCTCATGTGGAAGGGTGAGAGGAGGAAGAGAGTTTGGGGAATGATGCACTATCACTTGACCGAACAGTTGCAGCCAAAAGCTTAGACACTCGCACTGAGCAAACATTAGAAGCTAGTTTGGAGTCAGGACCTGCACATCATGGGTTTCTGAGTACAAGTGGGCTCCAGCCAGGCTATGGGCATAGGTCAGGCCATGTGCAAACTCCCTGGAGGATGAGATCAGACAGTCATTCTGGTGCAGGAAACTTGAGGACATCACTGAGAGAACAATAGGAAGATATTGATGATAATGTACATCAAGATGCTCAGGCATTGACAGGTCTTCCAGATAGCATCTCGCCACTGGCTAGGAAGATGGAGGAATCAGCTTCAACATCACACAGAGTTTTCACTGTGGAAATAATGGACACTTTCATGCTAACACTGCAGAATGCTGTTTCTCTGTTTCCATTGCAGCACAGGCAGAGTCCTCCCACACTGGTGCTGAAATACAGGTTCCAGACGGAGGTTATCGGATTCAGTCACAGACTGCTGCCATCATGGATGTGGAACTCAGAGCTCAACAGGACATGTTGGCTCTCACAGCAGTCCCACAGTCAGTGCTCCAGTCGGATTGATGTGATGCTACCCTGAGGCCAGCTCCCTAGAGAATGAACCTCTAGGTGTGACAGAATTCGTGCTCCTGTCACTGCCACTTTGTCAGTTACTTTGTTGTTGCCACTTAGTTAACCAGTTCACACTGCTGCCACCCATGTTAAAGAGGTGCATGCAGTCTGAAGCTGGGCCTTCAAGGCCCAGTGGTTAGCATTGCCGCCTCACAGCACCAGGGACCCGGGTTCGATTCCCGGCTTGGGTCACTGTCTGTGTGGAGTCTGCACGTTCTCCCCGTGTCTGCGTGGGTTTCCTTTGGGTGCTGCGGTTTCCTCCCACAATCTGAAAGACGTACTGGTTAGGTGTATTGACCCGAACAGGTACCGGAGTGTGGCGACCATGGGAATTTACACAGTACCTTCATTGCAGTGTTAATGTAAGACTTACTTGTGACTAATAAATAAACTTTAAAGGCCTATAGTTGCTCGAGGGCACCCACCAAGGCCAGCTGCAGTCTCCCCGAGTGAAATTCAGCAGCCTTCTGCTAACCATGGTGCAGCCACTGGGTTAGCACTCAGTAGGAGCACTAGGCCAGACAAAGGCATCCGCAAAATAGACACAATAGGGATTATTGATATATTGCGAGATAAAGTTGCTGAGCGATGATCTTTGCTATTGATGTTTCCTGAATGATCTAGCCCAAGGGGACTTTGTGATGGTGAGTCTGAAAGGTATGCACGACAAGATATGGTGGGCCCAAACTGGGATATGAGGGGGTTCCTTTAAACTGATATGAAGCCTCGCTATGTGATCCCCTCACCTATTGCCTTACGTGTATGAGTTTTGTGCTCCATATGTTGATATTGTTCTTGCAGTGAAGGATCTAGCAGAACGCTTCAGCCAGTGCTTCGTCCGGTAGACTCTTCTGATTGCAAAAGAAATCAAAATGTTTATCAAAGAGATGCAGCTGACAGAAAACATGATAAGTGAATACCGTGTACTCACCCAGCAACCACCTGCAGTTTTCCATTCACACACCTCATGGCAGAACTCGATAATGTGACAATGACTGTGAAGTGGAAGAGATTGCCGACACGTCTGTGTGGCTGCTAAGTATTTCCATGATGTTTATTCCTGAATAAAAAATATTTCCTCTTTATGAAATCTTGCCACTCAAAGCCAATTGTTCCTTTCTGTCAGCCTGTGATACAGGTGGCCAGGTATTTGCTCTGTGTAAACTAGATCCAGCAGTCTGCGTATGATCAAGAAGCAACTGTTGTATTTAATGCAATTGTGTGCCTTCGCATCAATTAAGACTGGCAGTTAGTAAATCAAGATCTCACCCTACAGCTTGTCCTCTCTCTGGTTTTAGACTTGGCACATGAATAGACATGCAAATACTATCAATGGTGCCTGCGACATTGGGAATGTCAGCTTTGTCAGGGAAGAGGTACATAGCTTTCATCAGCCATTAATGGCATGGGGGAAAATATGAGGAACCTCCAGTCATGTGTGTTCAAACTCCACAGTTAGAGTGAATTTGGAATTTCATCACTGTCATTGAGTTGGAAATTTCATTTAGTTACTTTCAAGCACAATGTAAGGATAGGGCTGCTTCAAAAATGGCACGCAAGTGGACCAACCTGTATTCAGATATTTATGAAATAAGGTACAAAATATCATGGAGTTTTGTATCCCTCACCAGTAAAAATATCTTGATACACCAACGACAATTCAGAAGGTTATTTCTTAGATTCTTAGGATCTGCTTGCAACATTATAAGCATTGATTTATAAGGCAAAATGGAAGAATGTCGAGGGTTGGTTGTGATCCAGCTGTCCAAATGGTGAGGGGCAAAGAAAATGCTGATGGAAGCAAGTTGTTGTTTATTTAGATAGAGAGTGGCACTTGGTGAAATGCTCGGATGGAGAGGCAGCGCAGACATGACAGGCTGAATAGCTGACTGCGCTATAACCATCCTAGAATTCCTACTGTGCAGAAGGAGGCCATTCAGCCCATCGAGTCGGCACCGACCACAATCCCACCCAGGCCCTCTTCCCGTAATCCCACATATTCACCCTACTAATCTCCTGACACTAGGGTCAACTCAGCATGTCCAATCAACCTAACCCGCACATCTTTGGACTGTGGGAGGAAACCGGAGCACCCAGAGGAAACCCACACATCCACGGGGAGAAAGTGCAAACTCCACACTGACAGTGACCCGAGGCCAGAATTGAACCCTGGATCCTGGCGTTGTGAGGCAGGAGTGCTAGCCACTGTGCCACCGTGCTGCTAAAAAGTGGTACAAAATGCAGACGCAACAAACAACAATCCAAAAGCAAACTACGGAATAAACAGAAAAACTACTGGAAATACTCAGCAGGTTTGGCAGCACCTTTGGAGAGAGGAACAGAGAGTGGGATTCTCCAGCTTCGTGAGACGGCAGGTGGGAATCCCGATGCTCTGCAGAATGGGGCAGCAGCCAAAAATCGGGATTCCCAATGGACATTAAGGCAATTGGCATTCACTCGACCTACGTCCAATCGAGTTCCCGTTAATTATGCAAACCTGTTAATTGTAATACACCATTCACTAGCACCCCACGCCCCCCGCCATTCACCCAGCCCCCAGTGGGAATGGCACCGGGTGGACTTCAGTGTTGCTAATCACAAGTGGGAATATGGCATGCTGGACCCTTTGGGTCCAGTGGAGCGCCACCAACCCCTCAGAGAAGAGGGCCACCCTCCCCCCACCACTCAAATCACAGGTCACTGCCCCCGCAACCCCACAGCAGGCAGGCATGTGGGTGACCTGAACCCCCCTCCCCCCTCCCTCAGGCCCCCCATTCAGGGCACATATCTTGGCAGTGCCATTGATACACTGTTTCCTGGCATTCTGGCACTGACACCCTGGCCAGGTGCCTTGGGCCCAAGGGGGGGTGGGTGCTTAAAGAGGTACATCCGGTGGCCATTAGTCCCTCTGACACTGCCAGGCTGAAGAGGAAAGGTCCTTGGGATGTTGGGTGGGCTCGGGCTGGGGGCAAGTGGTTAACCTTACCAACTCTCCAGGGATGGGGTCTCATGGCTGGACTGCCCCTTCTAGTCCTGGCAGACCTGCCAGAGGTGGCACATTGGTTAGCACCAGGGACCCAGCTTCACTTCCCGGCTTAGGTCACTGTCTGTGTCGAGTTTGCATGTTCTCCCCGTGCCTGAGTGGGTTTCCTCCGGGTGTTCCGATTTCTTCCCACAGTCCAAAGATGTGCGGGTTAGGTGGATTGGCCATGCTAAATTGTCCCTTAGTGTCAGGGGGACTAGCTCGGGTAAATGCATGGGTTACGGGGATAGGGCCTGGGTGGGATTGTGGCCGGTGCAGACTTGTTGGGCTGAATGGCCTCCTTCTGCAGAGTAGGATTCTATGACTCTATAATGATTCTACCTGAAGAATGGTGGCATGGTGATTTCAGGCAGCCCTATGATTTTGACAGGTTTGACAGTTCCAGTGAACTTTACAGTTAATGAGCTTATGCCCTTTGTATGTATATGCATGGCTAAATTTAACAATTCCAATCAGCACCTCAACTTCTCCCAAAGTGCATCTGACCTACGCTAAAGGGCACTTGACTTTCCACAATTAAATGAATTATGAAACGTTTTGTGCAGTACTGAAGTCCTCTAATTAAACAAAGGGATCCGCAGAGGTACGTTACCTCTGCAAAGGGTTGCCTTGGCTGTCTAAACAAAATCCATTATTTTCAGATCTACTCTTATCAGGTTTGATCTGTACATTTTGGCCAGAACTTTCTGGCCGTTCACACTGGCAGGATCTTCCAATCTTGCCGACAGCGCACTCCTGCTGTCGGTTTCCTGGGTGGCAAGGAATGCATTCAGCGGGAAACATCATTGACAAAAGTGGGCCCAGAATATCCTACTGACAGCCAATGGCCGACTGCTTCTGCCACCATGAAACAAGTGGCAGATTACGTAAATATTCCGCCCTTAATGTTTCACATTCCTGGGCTACCAAAATCTGACTTCAGCAGAGCCATCTGATGATTAAATGGCTAACTGCCTCCATAAAATAAACATGCATGAAATGCAAGCAGCTTCCAATCCTGCCCAAGCAAAAATGGGGAGTGCAATGCTTGGGGGAAGCACATGCGATTTTCAGGCACTTCCGCCATTTTCAAGATGATGAAGAGGCTTTCTTTTGTGACAAAAGTCCAATACAACAGGGTCTTCTTAGAATTGTATCAACTCCCTTAAGTTGAGCATCTGGTCTGGTTCTGGTCCACTGTAACTCTCTTACTAATGTAACTGGTCATTTAATTATTCTGATCATTTCTGAACCTACCTGGAACAATCACCCTGAAGGTTTTCAGTATACCTGAATTATCTCTGATAATGGATGCTTTGCTACTAGTGTTTTTTCTTGGTAATGCTAATGGGCCTCATCAGCTTTCACTCAACAATTTGTCTTGTCAATCCATTTAGGAACTTTTGTTCAATCCATTTTTAAAATTTGCCTGCTCAGTAATATACCTGTATTTGTATTCCATTTGCCGTCTACTTATATATTGTTAAACACTGCCTCAGCAAAAGTGTTTAAAGCCTTGGTTCATTCTTTTGAATTTACTTTCTTAGAAATGACGTGCCTAGCTATTGGTTCTTGATATCATTGAATCCAAGGCAATCAAACATAATCTTGTTGTGGGTCCTGTTGCCCAGAGGTTGTCTAAATTCTGTTCCATTTGTTTTGATCTAATTGAGAAGTGAGTGCCTCTCTTGGCTTCTCTGCTGCACTAGGTTATACAGCAATCCTGCAATGCATTTACTAACTCAGATTCGAAACCACTGGGGCACTCTCAATTCCTATTAGGCTGGTTGAAATCTATTAATCCTGCTTTCTTAGATCCACAGAGTAAAAGGCCTTCCTTCTTATTCTGACCTTACAATCTAGCATGTAACAGCAATCCTAACCCAGTGATTTTAATTAAGTAAAAACTCGCACTAACATTTTAGAAGGAGACATTTCTGAAGGACTTATGATAACTTGCCAGTATTATTTCCAAGTTGCTTCATTAACATTGGTTCATTTGTTTTTATTAAATGTACTAATTACTTTTCGTTTGGAAAAAGTGATGCCACTGTTTAAAACAATCGCAATTAATTTCTATGAATTATTTTGCTTCATTCATATGACCCCTGGGAATAACACGTTTTAAAAGAGATTAATTGGAGGACTTTAGTACTGGACAAAATGTTGTTTTATAATTCATCTAATTCAGTTTGCAAAGTTATGCATTTGATGAGCTTTCTTCTCCTGAATCCAATAGAAGCCAGGTGCATCTCCACAGGGAGTCTGATGGCAAGCTATAGCAAATGAGAACCACACAGAGAGCTAATTATTCACAAAAAAATTGAAAAAGTCTCATCACATTTTACTGACCAATTTAGTTCCCATTTTAAAAATTATTTTCATTTATTTGCTTTTTTTTCTGCTTCATGTAAAGACTTTTAGCTATTAATTGGTAGATGATGTGGGGCGGCTCACTGGCACAGTGGTGAGCTCTGCTGCTTCACAGCTCCAGAGACCTGGGTCACTGTCTGTGTGGAGTTTGCACATTCTTCCCATGTTTGCGTGGGTTTTCTCCGGGTGTTCCGGTTTCCTCTCACACTCCAAAAATGTGCGGATTATGTGCATTGGCCATGCTAAATTGCCCCTTAGTGTCCCAGGGTGCATAGGTTACGGGATTAGCGGGTAAATAGGTGGGGTTAGGGGGATAGTGCCTGGCTGGGGTTATTGTCGGTGCAGACTCGATGGGCCGAATGGCCTCCTTCTGCACTGCAGGGATTCTATGATGGCATTTGGGAAAGAATCAATATGAGTGGAAGCATTTATTTGAATAATCAGAAAAAGCTGATGACTACCTCCCTGCATTATGTCACCTGAAACTTACTACTGGTATTTCCATGAACACCTATACTACTTGGCCACTAGATAGTGGGGATATCTCACAGGAAAAATAACAAGTTCAGAGTTGTGCTAATTAACCAAGCTGTTCAATTAATGTCTAAGGCAAGTATTCTGGATGTTACTATGCAGAAAACACGTGTTGAACTTGTTAATGCAATTATTACTACCTAAGTATGTTGTCTTAAGTCCAAATGCACACCTTTCTGAGACTCACATTTTTAAAACACAAAAGTTAAGAGACAACTCACCTGCAGTGGAGGCAGCAAGTGGCTACAACATTACTGGGTGGCACGGTGGCACAGTGGTTAGCACTGCTGCTTCACAGAGCCAGGGACCCATGTTCGATTTCGGCCTCGGGTGACTGTGTGGAGTTTATACATTCTCCCCATGTCTGTGTGGGTTTCCTTTGGGTGCTCGAGTTTCCTCTCACAGTCCAAAGATGTGCGGATTAGGTTGATTGGCCATGCTAAATTGCCCCTTAGTGTCAAGGAGATTAGTCGGATAAGTGCATGGGTTTGCAGGCCTGGGTGGGATTGTTGTCAGTGTAGGCTTGACGAGTCAAATGGCCTCCTTCTGCACTGTAGGGATTCTATGATTCTATTCTCATAATACTTTTGTATGCCAGCAGAATTAGGGTCTCAGCAATTGTGTACAGTTTCTTCAATTTTGTTCTGAGCTCAGCCACCAGGTAACTCGCCTCCTGTGCATTATCTGAAACCTGCATACACTCCATTCTACATTGATTTTGCTGTTCTCTCAGGCTGCATATCCTTGCTAAAGAGTGAACAGTGTCATTCACTGAAATGATGCTATGCTTTACTTGGTACCATTGCAATGCTTGAGAGCTTCTCCCTGTAAATTGGGTGTTGTGGGACTGAGCAAGAGGCATCACCAGTCCACAGAATCCAAAGGACAAGTACCTGTCACTGTACTGTCTGGCTACCAACCTTGTTCTCTTCTCCTGAGGTGCCATTCTTTTGGCCACATCTGAATCGGAGAGGGATTCTTCACTTTTCTTCAAGAACTAATCCATGGAAAGCTGTGATCAAACACACCACACAACACAATAAATACCCTCAAACATCAACTTAAAAACACAATTTCAGCTCTTCAGCCATGGTAAGTTGAAAACTCCTCCTCCAAAAGTGTATCCTTGCTCCAACACTCCGCAGCACAAAGTTGTCAACCTTCAGTTGCCTTCTCCAAACATCAGGCTTTCTTTTGGAGTCTCTTCAACTGCTATGGCTTTTCTCAAGCCCACTTCACTGCAGGTTTGTTCCATGTGGACTTTTCTCTAATTGGTTTCATTTTCTTAACTTTATTGGTTCCTATTTCTTACCTGTTTCCTACCCGACTGGAAACTTTGTTTTTTACTTCCCCCTATCTTCTCTCCTGTTTTTTTTCTTCTCCATCTCCCTCGCTTCTGCCAAGGATTTTGCACCTCTTTTGTATTTTCGCTTTTAGCGTAGGTGTGCAGGGCTTTTGTCATCTGCTCCCGTAGTCGATATCTCCAAGTCTATAAGATCATCAGATGAAGGATGTATTGTGATGTCTAATTTTTGGTTAGATGGTTACTTATTAGCGCAACATAAAAAAATTTCTACTATACACATACATCAAATAGCTGTAATATAATACAGCAGGAAAAAGTAGACTATTTAGGCCTTTTGAGTTTGTTCTTCCATTCAATGAGATCACAACTGTCCCATAATCTTTAACTCCACTTTTCCACCTATCCCCATAATCCTTGATTCCTTTACTGATTAAAAATCTGTCTATCTCAACCTTGAACATGCTTAAGGACTCCTCTACAGCCCTCTGCAGATTCACTACCCTCTGAGAGAAGAAATTCCTCCTCATCTCAGTTTTAAAAAGCTGACCACTTACTTTGAGATTATGCCCTCTGGTCCTAGACTTTTGCCACAGGGGGAAACAATCTCTCAGCATCTATCCTGTCAAGCCCCCTTTCATTCTTCTAAACTCCAGCGAGTACAGGCCCAACCGACTCAACCTCTCCTCATAAGAAAACTCCTCCACACACAGGATCAACCTAATGAACCTTCTCTGGACTGCCTCCAATGCTGGTATAGAAACATAGAAACATAGAAAACTACAGCACAAAACAGGCCCTTCGGCCCACAAGTTGTGCCGAACATATCCCTACCTTATAGGCCGACCTATAACCCTCCATCCTATTAAGTCCCATGTACTCATCCAGGAATCTCTTAAAAGACCCTATTGAGTTTGCCTCCACCACCACTGACGGCAGCCGATTCCACTCACCCACCACCCTCTGTGTGAAAAACTTCCCCCTAACGTTTCCCCTGTACCTACACCCCAGCACCTTAAACCTGTGTCCTCTCGTAGCAGCCACTTCCACCCTGGGAAAAAGCCTCTGAGAGTTCACCCGATCTATGCCTCTCAACATCTTATATAGCTCTATTAGGTCTCCTCTCATCCTACGTCTCTCCAAGGAGAAAAGACCGAGCTCCCTCAGCCTATCCTCATAAGGTATGCCACTCAATCCAGGCAACATCCAGGTAAATCGCCTCTGCACCCTTTCAATCTTTTCCACATCCTTCCTGTAATGAGGCGACCAGAACTGAGCACAGTACTCCAAGTGGGGTCTGGCGAGGGTCTTATGTAGCTGCATCATTATCCCTGGACTCCTAAACTCAATCCCTCGATTGATAAAGGCCAGCACACCATACACCTTCTTAACCACCTCCTCCACCTGCGGGGCCGATTTTAGAGTCCTATGGACCCGGACCACAAGGTCCTTCTGATCCTCTACAGTACTAAGAGTCTTTCCCTTTATATTGTACTCCTTCATCCCATTTGACCTGCCAAAATGGACCACTACGCATTTATCTGGGTTGAAGTCCATCTGCCACTTCTCTGCCCAGCCTTGCATCCTATCTATGTCCCTCTGTAACTTCTGACATCCCTCCAGACTATCCACAACCCCACCAACCTTCGTGTCGTCGGCAAACTTACCAACCCATCCCTCCACTTCCTCATCCAGGTTATTTATGAAAATGACAAACAGCAAGGGTCCCAGAACAGATCCCTGGGGCACACCACTGGTGACCAACCTCCATTTAGAAAAAAGACCCATTTATACACACTCTCTGCCCCCTTTGGGCAAGCCAGTTCTGGATCCACAGGGCAGCAGCCTCTTGGATCCCATGCCCTCTCACTTTTTCTAGAAGCTTTGCATGAGGGACCTTATCGAATGCCTTGCTAAAATCCATATAAACCACATCTACCGCTTTCCCTTCGTCAATGTGTTTAGTCACATTTTCGAAGAACTCCACCAGGCTCGTAAGGCATGATCTGCCTTTGACAAGGCCATGCTGAGTATTCTTGAGCATACTAAACCTCTCTAAATGCTCATAAATCTTGTCCCTCAGGATCTTCTCCATCAGCTTACCAACCACTGAGGTTAGACTCACCGGTCGGTAATTTCCTGGGCTATCCCTATTCCCCTTCTTGAAAATAGGAACCACATCCGCAATCCTCCAAACCTCCGACACCTCTCCCGTCTCCATCGACGACGCAAAGATCATCGCCAGAGGCTCTGCAATCTCTTCCCTCGTCTCCCACAGTAACCTGGGATACATCCCATCCGGACCCGGTGACTTATAGAATCATAGAAACCCTACAGTGCAGAAGGAGGCCATTCGGCCCATCGAGTCTGCACCGACCACAATCCCACCCAGGCCCTACCCCCACATATTTACCCGCTAATCCCTCTAACCTACGCATCTCAGGATTCTCAGGGGCAATTTGTAACCTGGCCAATCAACCTAACTCGCACATCTTTGGACTGTGGGAGGAAACCGGAGCACCCGGAGGAAACCTACGCAGACACGAGGAGAATGTGCAAACTCCACACAGACAGTTACCCGACCCGGGAATCGAACCCAGGACCCTGGAGCTGTGAAGCAGCAGTGCTAACCACTGTGCTACCGTGCCGCCCCTGATGCCATTATCTATCCTGATGCCATTCAAAGATTCCAACACAACCTCTTTGTTAAAGTTCACATACTCAATCTTTTCAGTCCACCGCAAGCCCACAGTACATCCACCCATGTCCTTCTCCTCTGTGAAAACCGAGGCAAAATACTCATTAAGCACCTCTGCCATTTCTACTGGTTCCGTACTGATTTTCCCGCCTTCACCTTTTATAGGCCCTGTTCCTTCACGTCTCATCCTTTTACTCTTCACATATTTATAGAACGCCTTAGGGGTTTCCTTAATTCTACTTGCCAAGGCCTTCTCGTGACCCCTTCTGGCTCTCCTAATTTCTTTCTTTAGTCCCTTCCTACAAGCCATATACTCATCTAGATCCTTACCTTCGTCAAGCTCTCTGAACCTTTTGTACGCTTTCCTTTTCTTCTTGACTAGGTCCCGCACAGCTTTCGTGCACCACGGTTCCTTTAACCTACCAACTCCTCCCTGTCTGCTCGGAACATTGTCCTGTAGAACCCTAGACAGACATTCCTTGAAAAACTGCCACCTCTCTTCAGTAGATTTCCCTGAGAATACCTCCTTCCAATTTACTCCTCTAATTTGCTGTCTTATGTCTTCATATTTCCCCTTACTCCATATAAACGCTTTCCTAGCTTGCCTGATCCTCTCTTTTTCCAATGCAAGCAAAAAGGAGATAGAGTTATGATCGCTATCCCCAAGATGCTCTCCCACTGAGAGATCTGACACCTGTCCAGGTTCATTGGTCAGTATCAGATCAAGTATAGCCTCTCCTCTTGTAGGCTTGTCCATATGCTGTGTCAGGAAACCCTCCTGAACACACCTACCGAACTCCTCCCCATCCAATCCCCTTACCCTAGGGATATTCCAATCTATGTTTGGGAAATTAAAGTCTCCCATCACAACAACTCTGCTATTATTGCAATTCTCCAGGATCTGTTTCCCTATCTGCTCCTCCACCTCCCTGTCACTATTGGGCGGCCTATAGAAAACTCCCAGCAAAGTGATCGACCCCTTCCCACTCTGAACTTCCACCCACAGAGACTCTGTAGACAATCCCTCCACAGCATACACCTTCTCTACAGCTGTGACACTATTCCTGATCAGCAGTGCCACTCCACCCCCTCTCTTGCCTCCCTCCCTGTCCTTCCTGAAACATCTGAATCCCGGCACCTGTAGTATCCAGTCCTGTCCCTGAGACATCCAAGTCTCCGTAATGGCCACCAAGGAATCTGGGGTCTCCCATGTACTTGCGCCTGACTTAAGTAAAAAATCCAAACTGCGCATGTGTGGAGCAGCATAGTGGTTAGCACTGCTGCCTCACAGTGCCAGGGACCCGAGTTCAATTCTGGCCTCGGGTCACTGTCTGTGTGGAGTTTTCACATTCTCCCCGTGTCTGTGTGGGTTTCCTCTGGGTGTACCGGTTAACAAAGATGTGTGGGTTAGATTGACTGGCCATGCTAAATTGACCTTAGTGTCAGGGAGACTAGCAGGGTAAATATGTGGGGTTACGGGAATAGGACCTGGGTGAGAACGTGGTCGGTGCAGACTCAATGGGCCAAATGGCCTCCTTCTGCACTATAGGGATTCTATGATTCCATGTACAGCCATTTCCCAGCTAGTGCATGCGTGGAAAGCCCAATGTTCATTGGGACTTGGAGATGCTGACCACGCTGAAAACAAATGTTTAATTTATTTTATTTACTTCAAATTTTTTATCATTCTGAATCTTATTTTGCAGCACACTGGTTGGAACCTTTGCTCTAGATAATGTGTTTGAGCCCAGAACTACTTCAGATATATTCCCAGGTGAAATCTGCTCAATCATTTAACTGTGTATGTTTTGGTCCAGATACCATGAAAGGTTGAAGTATTTAATTATTTGTGCGTTCTGTATTCTACTGAATATAATTTATTTTGATTAATTGCTATTGTATTGTTTGGCATATTACAAAAAAGAGTATCAGAAATAGAACAGAAATGAAGACTGCATGCCTGGTATGAATAAATAAAAGAATGTCAAATAATGAAAAAGAAAATGGAACACAAATTAAGAGATAAATAATCAACGTGAATCTATTCTTAAGGTAGTGCTGTGAAGTTGTCAAAACAAATGAAAATAAAATCAAATATATTTTGTCATTTTTGGACCTAAAAGTCAAATAATAAGTCACTCTGTTTCAAATTAATCAATTATGTATGAAGTGCTTCAAAATGTTTTTCAAGGTATGTGATAAGTCACTGAATAAATGCAAATCTTTTTCTACCTTTGACTCTCAATATTGGCTTCTGCAACTGTAAAATGTTATTCACGTCCCGTTGCTGTGGATGTGTGAAAAACATTATTTCCCTTTTGTGCATTTTGCAATGGCAGCCCTGATTGCAGGCTTTATTTCTTGTGCTGTTGGATACCCCTGTGGAGAATATGATGAGAACGACGGTGTGGGTGATTTGCTGCTCATACCTCTTCATTTGTTCATAACATTTTTTTTAAACTGTGCTACAAAGCAGCCAGCATACATGAAAAACACAAGCACATCAAGCTAAGCAGCTTTTGAAGTATCGAAATGAAATCATCCTTTCACTCCTTTCTGTAATTTGGAAACAAAACAGATGGTGTTAACATCTGGGCTTTCAATTACTGAAGTATGCTGAGTGCATAACGTTACTTAACACTTAGCCAGACCCAAGCATGGTCCAGACAGACTTTCTAAAATTTATTACATTACAGAGCAAATCTTTGAAAAGAATATATTTCTACACAAGGAATGTTTTTCCTTCAGCATCTTTACTTCCATTACTCTGAAATGCTGAAAAACAGAAGGGCCAGTGAGGGAAATCATGGGTCCTAATGCTTTGGGGCCTTGTATGCCATTCCCCCTTTAACTCTCTCCCTTACTTCCTTCAGGTGCCTGGAACTGGGAACCACATTCCAGTGGGCTTGAACTGTTTCATGTAGATTAAGTACACTTTCTTGGTTTTTTGTACTCAAATAAAGTCCATCAAAAACAAATGCCAGAATTTTATTACCCACCCGCCACAGGAATCGGAGTGGAAAAGAGGCGGACAACGGGAAGGTCCATTGACCTCGGGAGGGATTTCGGGATGAGCAAGGCCTTAAAACCGTGCCCACAAAGTATGATATACTTCACAACCATGGCCTTATATTGACATGATCAATCATGTTATGCAATCAGCTCTTCTTTGAACCTGGCCCTCAGAACGGGTCTAAAAGTGGGCGGCAACATCCAAAAGACTTGAAATTAGAGCAGAAATGCTGCAAAAACTCAGCAGGTCTGGTCACATCTGTGAAGAGAAAAACAGAGTTAACGGGCTAGAGTCTCCGACCTTTCTCATAGCCAGGATTCTCCCATCCCACTGCAGTGAACAGTGAGTTGGCTGAGCGTCAAATTCTCCATCCTCGCCAGCAGCGGCAGTGAGGCGTGAATGGCTGGAAAATTCCGGCCAACATTTCCAAGTCTGTATGGCTCTTCTACGGACTCAAAACACTAATTTTGGTTGTCTCTCCACAGATTTTGCCAGACCTGTTGGGTTTTTCCAGCATTTTTTGCTTTTAATTCAGCTTTCCAGCATCTGCAGCATTTTGCTTTATTCAAAAGTCTTGAATTTCAAGTACCGCAAACAACAGTCCTATGTCCAAATGAAAATATCTCAAACTAACTCGGTGACATATTCTATGAGCATATGACTCCTGATTTCACTTCCAAGTTTAATAATGACAAAACCATCCAGTAAATTAGCACCAAACCAATTCGAGTGCAATATGTGCTATTTCTATTCACACAAAAGGGCTTTGTTAAGAGGAAAATTACACTTTGCATTGAGTGATAAATACTTTCTCATTTCATACTGAAACTAATCACACTTATAAATGCCCATCTGTGAGCATTTATTTGTGTCGGTTGCTAGATAACTCCCAGTCTCAGGGGTTCTCTCTCTCGCTCTGTCTCTCACACACACACATTTAGTCACTCTCACTCACTCACTCTCTCACAACACACATGAACTCTCATTCTCTCACACACACTCTCTCACTCACACACACTCACTTTGACACAAATTCAATCACTCTCACACACACTCACTGTTTGCAGCTTTAGTTAAAAAGACCAAATTCAAAGTTTCTCTTCCTAACTCCCTCTTTGTCCTTCCTTATATCCCAGTGAACCTATATTTTATATCCTTACTTTATGAGGGTGCTCAAAATGACACATCTATTACTGCAATGGTCTTTCACAAGCAGCACTTCCACACTTACCACCCGGGATGTTTGGAGATTTTCTCACTGAGGGGGGGATTGGGACGACTGTGACGGTGGCAATATTTCCTCTCAGCGCTGTGTAACACTCCAGCTGCCTCAGGCCTCATTGTTGCTACAACCGCCATTCCTCATACCTTCTCAAGCCTGTTGCGTCATCTTGATTCCTGTAGTCCATTAGGAGCCGGAGTCTGCATGGATGAGGAGAGCCTGGCCAAGGATGGACTACATCACACAGAATTCATCCCCTAGCTGCCAGAAAAAATGGCTGCGAGAACTCAGGTTCTCTCCCAGTAATCCCTTATATGACAGAACTTTGTCCCAGGACGGAGTGCTTTTATCTGCAAAGGCAAGCAGGCATCTACTTGGCAAGGAGGGTGGTGCCGCCCGAGCCTGGGCTGCCTGAAAGCATGGGTGCCAGTGATTAGTACTTTGTGCACCCCCTCTCCTGGGGACTTAAAAACGGTACATTGTTTTCCTTCTCCCATGTGGTTTGGCATTAACTTACTCAGAGTTTGTATTATTGTGGCCATAATTAACTGCATTTGGAAAATTTCTGAACACGAGGAACATGAGTAGTAATAAAATCATAGAATGATACAACTCAGAGGGAGACCATTCAGTCTGTCATACTTGTGCTGACTCCTTGGTAGATTTAGCCAATTAATCTCACGTTTCTGCTCTTTCCCTATATCCCAGTACATATTTTCCCTTCAAGTTCGTATTCAATTCCCTTTTTATTACAATTACATTTGCTTCTCCCAGCCTCTCAGTCAGTGCATCCAAATCACAATAACTACCTTTTCTATTTATTCTTTCTTTGATGTGCTGGCTGAGCCAGCATTTCTTATCCAGCCTGAGTTGCCCTGGAAAAGGTAGTGGTGAGCTGCCCTCTTGAATCACTGCAGTCCATATGGTTTAGGTACACCCAAGGTGCTGTCAGGAATGGAGTTCCAGGACTGCGACCCAGAGACAGAGGAGAAATGGTAGTATATTTTCAAGTCAGGGTGGTGAGTGGCTTGGAGAGGAAATTGCAGCTGGTGGCATTCCCTTGTATTTGCTACCCTTGTCCTTCTGGTTGGTAGAGGTTGTGGGTTTAGAAGGTGCTGTTGAAAGAGCCTTGGCGAGTTGCTGCAGTGCATCTTTTAGATGGTACACACTGCTGCCACTGGTGGTGAGGGGATTGAAAGTTGAAGATGGTGGTGTGGTTCCAATCAAGCAGGTTGCTTTGTTTTGGATTATATGGAATTTCTTGACGTTGTTGCGACACACATCCAGCCAACTGGAGAGCATTCCATCACACTCCCGATTTATGTTTTGAATATGGTGGACTGTGTAAAAACGTTTTCACAGGTGTGAACTCATGCTTGTGGTCACCTGTCATTTTAATTTGCCGCCTTGTTTTTACTCTGACCTCTATGTCCTCAGCTTCCTACATTGAATGTAGCTCAATGTAAGCCTGAACAACAGGATCTCATTTTTAGATGAGACATTTTGCAGCTTTCAGAACACAACATTGAGTTCAACCATTTCACACCATAGCCTCTGTCCCCAATTTTTATTTGCCTGGCTGTTTATAATGATTCTGTAATCACCATTGATATCTCCTCTGGACATATCTTTTGCTTCTTTACTTGTCCTGTCAACATTACCTTTAGTCTTGCACCATTCTCCCTTTTGGCACATAATCTCTCGTATCTTTTCTTCTATCAGAGACCATCCCTTTTGTTTCTAACCCTCCACCCCTCAAGCCTTTCCCTGCCTTTATACTCGTTTAAAACATGTCACATCCCAAATCCTTCCAGTTCTGACAAGAGATCACTGACCTGAAATGCTAACCTTGTTCCTCTCGCCACAGTTGCTGCAAGATTTACTGAGTGTGTCGAGCATATTTGCTTTAGTAAGAGTCAACCATGTTGGTTTAAGATAAGAGTTGCATATAAACCAGACTTACAAAGGAACATGGAATAGCTCAAGGCTTTTTATCCTTTCAAGCCTTTTCCAACATTCAATCAGATCATGGCTGATCTGTGACCTAACCTCATAAACTTGATGTTGTTTCTTAGCCCTTAATACCCTTCATTTAACATAAATCTATCAATCTATCAACCTCAGATTTAAGATTAACAAGACCCAGCATCAACTGGGTCTTGGTTAATCTTAATTCTTAATCTTAATTCTGAGACTTAAGATTCCATCATGATTCCATCAAGGTGCAATTTGAATTCAATAAAAAATATCTGGAATTAAGAGTTTACTGATGACCATGAAACCATTGCCGATTGTCGGAAAAACCTATCTGTTTCACTAATGTCCTTTAAGGAAGGAAATCTGCCGTCCTTATCTGATCTGGCCTACATGTGATTCCAGAGCCACAGCAATGCCCTCTGAAATGGCCTAGCAAGCCACTCAGTTGTATCAATCACTACAAAGTCTCAACAAAGAAATGAAACCGGACGGACCACTTGGCACCTACCTAGGCACTGGAAAAGACAAGGGCAAAACAAACAGCCTTGTTAACCCTGAAAAGTCCACCTTATTAACATCTGGGGGCTAGTGCCAAAATTGGGAGAGCTGTCTCACAGACTAGTCAAGCAACAGCCCGAAATAATCATTCTCACGGAATCATATCTTACAGATAACACCCCAAGACACCACCATTACCATCCCTGGATATGTCCTGTCCCACTGGCAGGACAGACTCAGCAGAGGTGGCGGCACAGTGGTATACAGTCGGGAGGGAGTTGCTTTGGGAGTCCTCAACATCGACTCCGGTCCCCATGAAGTCTAATGGCTTCAGGTTAAACATGGGTAAGGAAATATCTTACTAGTTACAACGTACCGTCCTCCTTTGGCTGATGAATCAGTATTCCTCCATGTTGACCAACACTTGGAGGAAGTACTGAGGGTGGCAAGGGCGCAAAATGAACTCTGGATGGGGGATTTCAATGTCCACCACCAAGAGTGGCTCGGCAGCAGCACTACTGCTCGAGCTGGTTGGGTCCTAAAGGATATAACTGCTAGACTGGGTCTGCAGCAGGTGGTTAAGGAACCAACAAGAGGTCAGAAACTCCAAAGTGTTTTATGAAGCCTACCTGGATCAAAGGTTTTGCATCTTGAATTTGGCTAGGATAAGCATGATATGTTTCACTTCGGGTATGATTCAAATGACCCATTAGGAAGCTTTTATCAAACAAAGTTTATTTAAGAATATAGTTAACATGTTTGGAAAGAAATTTAGCAATGACTTTTATCAATTACAAACAAAAGCAAAACAACCACAATAATGTATTACTCTGAACAAATATATCTAAGATGTTCCAATGAAACAAAAACTTGCTTTAGACAAAATCCTTTCACAGGTTTAACACAGCAAAGACTAATACTCACGTGATACTGGAACGGAATCCTTTGAATGAATTCTGCAGTTCTCTTAAACACTCAGAACAGTTTAAAGTCAAAACGCTTCCCAGAACACCAGAGAGACTCTCTGGCCAAACCACCAACAGCAGATTTTCTACTCCAGGGAGGCTTTCAGCTAATCAACAGAATTTCCCAAAACCAGGGATGGAGACAGAGAGACACTGCTTTCAGTCTGATGTTCACTCCCTTCTCAACTAAACCCTGCAGCTCAGAACTGAAAATGAAAGAACTCCTGTCACCTGACCTGCAAACACTCTTCCTCCTGACAATGCAGAGTAATCAAACTAATTCCCAAAGCAAAAATAAACAATCTCCATTGAAACCACTGAAGGAGCAATAAAAGGATTCCTCATAGACAATCTGGTGCCAATGACATCAGCAAGGCTGTGAGCTGCAGAGAGCATGATTTTAAAAAGCATCTCTTAAATGTACACTAATGTCATAACATTGAGAATAACTCCATTGTGTTGTGTGGCACTATCACTGTGCTAAATGGGACAATCTATGGACAAATCTAGCAAATCAAGTCTGGGCATCCATGAGGTGCTGTGGGCCATCAACAACAGCAGAACTGTACTCCAGCACAATCTGCAACCTCATGGCTTGGCATATCCCCCACTCAACCATTACCATCAGGCCAGGGGATCAACCAGGAGTGCAGGAGAGTATGCCAGGAGCAGCACCAGGTATGCAAAAAATTAGGTGTCAACCTGATGAAGCTATCAAACAGGACTATTTGCATGCCAAACAGCAAGTAATAGACAGACTTAAGCGATCCCATCACCAATGGATCAGATCTAAGCGCTGCAGTCCTGCCACATCCAGTTGTGAATGGTGGTGGACAATTAAACAACTCACTAGAGGAGGAGGTTCCACAAATATCCCCATCCTCAATGATGGAGGAGCCCAGCACATCATTGCAAAAAATAAGGCTGAAGCATTCGCAACAATCTTCAGCCAGAAGTGCCGAGTGGATGATCCATCTCAGCCTTCTCCAGTGGCCCCCAGCATCTCAGATGCCAGTCTTTGGCCAATTCAATTCACTAGACGTGATGTCAGGAAACAGTTGGAGGCACTGGATAATGCAAAGGCAATGGGGCCTGATAACATTCTGATAATATACTCAGGCAATAGTACTGAGACTTGTGCTCCAGAACTTGCCACTCCCCTAGCCAAGTTCTTCCAGTACAGTTACAGCACTGGCATCTACCCAACAATGTGAAAAATTGCCCAGGTATGTCCTGTACACAAAAAGCAGAACAAATCCAACCTGGCCAATTGCCACCCAGTCTACTCAAGATCATCAGTAAAGTTTTGGAAGGGGTCATCAACAGTGCTATCAAGCAGCACCTGCTCAGCAATAACCTGCTCAGTGACGCCCAGTTTGGGTTTCACCAGGGTCACTCAGTTCCTGACATCATTACAACCATGGTTCAAACATGGACAAAACAGCTGAATTCCAGAGGTGAGATGAGAGTAACAACCCTTCACCTCAAGATCGCATTTGACTGAGTGTGGCATTAAGGAGCCCTAGCAAAACTGGAATCAATGGGTATCAGTGGGCAAACTCTCTGCTGGTTAGAGTCATACCTGGCACATAGGAAGATGATTATAGTTGTGGTTGTGGAGGGTCAGTCATCTCAGCTCCAGGACATCTTGCAGGAGTCCTTCAGGGTAGTGTCCTAGCCCCTACTAGCTTCAACTGCTTCATCAATGAACTTCCCTCTGTCACAAGGTCAGAAGTGGGGATGTTCACCTATGATTGCACAATATTCAGCACCATTCGTGACTCTTCAGATACTGAAGCAGTCCATGTTCAAATGCAACAAGATCTGGACAATATCTAGGCTTAGGCTGACAAGTGGCAAATAACATTCGCGCCACAAAAATGCTAGGAAATGACCATCATCAATAAGAGACACTCTAACCACCGCCCCTTGACATTCAATGGTGTTACCATCACTGAATCCTCCACTGTCAACATCTTTGGGATTACCATTAACCAGAAACTCAACTGGACTCGCCACATTAACACAGTGGCTACAAGAGCAGGTCAGAGGATAGGAATACTGTGGTGAATAACTCACCACCTGCCTCCCCAAAGCCTATCCACCATCTACAAGGTACAAGTCAGGAATGTGATGGAATTCTCCGCACTTGCCCTGATGAGTGCAGCTCCAACAACACTCAAGAAGCTTGACACCATCCAGGACAAGTCCCTTGACACCATCCAGGACAAGTCCCTCTTTCAACCAAGTCTCTGTCACCGCAACCACATCCAAATTCCTCGTGCGCATTAAGGCCCCAATTTCGTCTGTCTTACCTGCTACGCTCCTTGCATTGAAGTATAAGCACTCCAGACCCCCAGGCTCAGTGAGGTCGTCCTCCCCCAGAGTGCTCTTCTTCTTTGCCAGCCTTGTCCCAGCCCCAAGCTCGTCCCCAGCCACCACACTTATAGACCTAATAGTTTGATCCCCACCCCCCTGCCATACTAGTTTAAACCCCCCCGAACTGCACTAGCAAAGCTCCCAGCCAGGATATTTGTGCCCTTCCAACTTAGTTGTGACCCCTCCCTCACTATGTTGGGGGTGTACTACAGGCCCCCCAACAGCCCAAGGGAAGTGGAAGAATGGATATGTCAGGAGATACTGGATAGGTGCAGGAAATATAGGGTTGTTGTAGTGGGAGACTTCAATTTCCCTGGTATAGACTGGAAATCGCTGAGGGCAGGGACTCTGGATGGGGAGGAATTTGTAAAATGTGTACAGGAGGGTTCGTTGGAACAATATGTGGACAGCCCGACTAGAGAGGGGGCTATACTGGACCTGGTACTGGGGAATGAGCCCGGTCAGGTCTTCAAAGTTTTGGTTGGGGAACATGTGGCAAATAGTGACCACAATTCTGTTAGCTTTAGGATAGTGATGGAAAAGGATGAGTGGTGTCCCAAGGGTAAGGTGTTGGATTGGGGGAAGGCTAACTTTATTGGGATCAGGCAGAAATTGGCAGCTCTTGATTGGGAGAGGCTGTTTGAGGGTAAATCCACATCTGGTATGTGGCAGTCTTTTAAGGAACGGTTGTTAGGGCTACAGGACAAGCATGTGCCTGTAAAAAAGAAGGATAGGAAGGGTAGGATTAGAGAACCGCGGATAACCAGGGAAATTGAGGGACTGGTCAAAAAGAAAAGAGAGGCGTATGTTAGGTCCAAGCAGCTAAAAATGGAGGGAGCTCTGGAGGAGTACAATGAAAGTAGGAAAGTACTCAAACGGGGAATTAGAAGAGCAAAAAGGGGTCACGAAATGTTCTTGGCAGACAGGATTAAGGAGAATCCCAAGGCATTTTATTCATACGTTAGGAACAAAAGGGTTGTTAGGGAAAAAATCGGACCTCTCAGGGACAAAAGTGGGGACTTATGCTTGGAGCCCAAAGAAGTAGGGGAGATCCTAAATGAATACTTTGCGTCGGTATTCACAAAGGAGAGGGATGTGTTGACTGGGAGTGTCTCTGAGGGGAGTGTTGAACCGTTGGAGAAAATCTCCATTACAAAGGAGGAAGTGTTAGGTTTGTTAGAGAATATAAAGACTGACAAATCCCCAGGGCCTGATGGAATCTATCCAAGGCTGCTCAGGGAGACGAGAGGTGAAATCGTTGGGCCTCTGACGCAAATCTTTGTCTCGTCACTGGACACAGGTGAGGTCCCAGAGGATTGGAGGATAGCCAATGTGGTCCCGTTATTTAAGAAGGGTAGGAAGGATAACCCGGGTAATTATAGGCCGGTGAGCTTGACGTCCGTGGTGGGGAAGTTGTTGGAGAAGATTCTTAGAGATAGGATGTATGTGCATTTAGAAAGGAATAAACTCATTAACGATAGTCAGCATGGTTTTGTGAGAGGGAGGTCATGCCTCACTAACCTGGTGGTGTTTTTTGAAGAAGTGACCAAAATGGTTGACGAAGGAAGGGCCGTGGATGTTGTCTATATGGACTTTAGTAAAGCGTTTGACAAAGTCCCTCATGGTAGGCTAGTGAAAAAGGTTGGATCCCATGGGATAAAGGGGGAGGTGGCTAGATGGGTGGAGAACTGGCTTGGTCATAGAAGACAGAGGGTGGTAGTGGAAGGGTCTTTTTCCGGCTGGAGGCCTGTGACTAGTGGTGTACCGCAGGGCTCTGTATTGGGACCTCTGCTGTTTGTGATTTATATAAATGATCTGGAAGAAGGAGTAACTGGGGTGATCAGTAAGTTTGCGGACGACACAAAACTGGCAGGACTTGCAGATAGTGAGGAACATTGTCAGAGGCTACAGAAGGATATAGATAGGCTGGAAATTTGGGCAAGGAAATGGCAGATGGAGTTCAATCCTGATAAATGCGAAGTGATGCATTTTGGTGGGAATAATGTAGGGAGGAGCTACACGATAAATGGAAGAACCATAAAGGGTGTAGAGACGCAGAGGGACCTGGGTGCGCAAGTCCACAGATCTTTGAAGGTGACGTCACAGGTGGAGAAGGTGGTGAAGAAGGCATATGGCATGCTTGCCTTTATAGGACGGGGCATAGAGTATAAGAGTTGGGGTCTGATGTTGCAGATGTATAGAACGTTGGTTCGGCCGCATTTGGAATACTGCGTCCAGTTCTGGTCGCCACACCACCAGAAGGACGTGGAGGCTTTGGAGAGAGTACAGAGGAGGTTTACCAGGATGTTGCCTGGTATGGAGGGGCTTGGTTATGAGGAGAGATTGGGGAAACTGGGGTTGTTCTCCTTGGAAAGACGGAGGATGAGGGGAGACTTAATAGAGGTGTATAAAATTATGAAAGGCATAGATAGGGTGAACGGTGGGAAGCTTTTCCCCGGGTCGGTGGTGACGTTCACGAGGGGTCATAGGTTCAAGGTGAAAGGGGGGAGGTTTAACACAGATATCAGAAGGACATATTTTACACAGAGGGTCGTGGGGGCCTGGAATGTGTTGCCGGGCAAGGTGGTGGAGGCGGACACACTGGGAACGTTTAAGACTTATCTAGACAGCTATATGAACGGAGTGGGAAGGGAGGGATACAAAAGAGTGGTCTAGTTTGGACCAGGGAGCGGCGCGGGCTAATTGTTCCTTGTTTTTCGTTTCAAGGTTTCATTCTATGATCTGCCAGTCTGCGGATAGTTGGGAACCTGTCTCGGGGGCAGGGAATTCATATGGTGTTCGTGGAAGTGGAAATGACTCGGGTTGGGAAGCATTTTTCGATCAGGGCCAGTGTGATCTCCTGGACTCGTTTCGATCGCCTCAGGGGGTCAGAGAGGAATTTCCCAGATTTTTTTTTCCCCATATTGGCCCTGGGGTTTTCACTCTGGGTTTTCGCCTCTCCCTGGAGATCACATGGTCTGGAATGGGGGGGTGGGGGTGAGTTAATAGGTTGTGATGAACAAAGCATCGTAGCTGTGAGGGACAGCTCAGTGGATAGGATATTGGTATGGAGATAGGCTGGAAAATTGGGCGGGGATCCTGGATTCAGGATTCAATCCTGGACCGGGGAGCGGCGCGGGCTTGGAGGGCCGAAGGGCCTGTTCCTGTGCTGTATTGTTCTTTGTTCTTGTTCTTCACATTTAAAATTTCTTCCTCAAAAATCCGACCTCTAATCTCCCATTCTTGCAGTCTCTCTCCCCATCTCCAACCCTCTGTTCCTCTCCAAAGCTCTTGAATATTTTATTGCCTCTCATGTCCATGTCCATCCTTCCTGCAACCCAAAACTTGAATCTCTCAACTCAGGTTTCTGTCACTTCAACAGCCCTGGATTAACTCAGTTAAAGAAACAAGTTATAATCTGTGTGGTTTATGGCTCTGGATATTTATCTTTCCTCATCCTACTTGACCTTTACATACACACTTTTACATTGTTGACTAAAACATCATTTTTCCAGTGACAGGTCTAGCTTGGTTTCACTCTAACCTACGTAATCATTGCCAGAACATCTACAAGAATGGCTTCTCTTCTCAGCACTGGACTATTACCACAGGATTCCCTGAGGGCCTATCCTTGGCTCCCTCATTTTCCTCAGCTACATGTTTGCCCCTGGTGACTGAATCTGCATACATGTTGGGGGCAATTTTACCAAACAAATTCCAAGTGCCGAACGGGTGTGAAAATGGGAGAGAATCACCCATTTTCTGGGCGAGCTCACAGACACTAACTTATGCCACTTAGAGATACAAATTAGGTAAAGTGTGATTCTTGCCAGTAGGGGAGTGGATAGAGTTTATTCACGCTGGGAAGCTGGCTGATGACTGCTAGAGGATGTCATTGCACATGCACCTGATCTCCAATGCACAACGCACAATAGTACATAGTGCATTGGGAGATTGTCACTCCCCAACTCCCCCGGACATTGCCTCCTCCACCTCTCACTGATCTCCCCACCTCCTGATTGCACCCCCCCCCACCCCTGTTGCCACCCCCCTCACCGATGTTCACTCCCTAGCCGATCGACGCCCCCATTCACCACCCCCCCCCGGTTGATTGCCACCCCTAGCATTCACTGCTCCCGTTCGCCCCTGCAGATTAATCGCTGCCCGAGAAATCCCTTCCCCATGCACAGCCTCTCTTTCATGCTGCACCCCCTCCTCTTAGGCCACGCCCCTTTGTACTGCCCAGTGCCCACTGAGCACTGCCAGGTGCCAGACTGGCACTAATCAACCTCCCCCCCCGACCACCTTCGGGGCTTCAATGGCCTTCAGTCCCACCAGCAAGGCCATCAAGTCTGGTCCCTGTTGCTGGGTATCATATGTGATTGTCGCAGGTGAGGACCTACACCGGCGAGACTGTTAAAGCAAGTGAGCCCGGACAATTGCATCCTGGGTTCAGCAATAATATTTAAATTACGATTTAAAGATTAAAATCAGCCTCTGAAGAGGCGGGGAACTGGGCAAGAATCTGGTTTTTCACCTCTCTCCTCGCGATCTTACCGGCTCGCCACACCTATCAACCGGCATGGCAAGTTGGTAAGATTGCCCTCGTTATTTCCCACATGTTTGCCGATGATATCTCACTCTCCATTACTTTTCTTGACCTGTCTGTTGTTTCTATGTTATCAGACCACTGATCTGACATCCAGTTGTGGATGTGCTGCAATTACCTCAAATTAAACATTGAATAGACTGAAGCCATTGTTCCCAGTCCCACTACAAACTCCGTACTCTTGTCACTGAATTGGTGGCCTTCATTGGCCATTGTCTTTAGTTGAGCCAGACTCATTACCATCTCAATGCCCTATTCCTGCCCAAGCTGAGTTTTAAATGCATGTGCTCCCCAATACAAAATATATCCACTGTGACACCCATAATATTGCCTTTGTCACTTTCAAACTCAATTATTCCAATCATTTCCTGGTCATCTTCCCATCCTATACCCTTTGCAGCTTATCAAGCACCCTTTCTTTGTCTTGACATTGTTTTATGATTATATCTTTGTGAAGTATGTGCGGATTTTTTTTGTACAATAAAGGTATGATATATTTATGGGGAGTTGTTGCTTGCTGATGCATTAGTATATATCTTCTGATTGTATGGATTGATAAATAAAGAATAAGGGATATCCAATATTTACTGGAATGGATTGAATTCCAGGTTAGTCTGTGCCCTTATCTCCATGAGTGACAAATAATAACAAGCCTACTTTTGCAATGTATAACGATGTAGTATTTATTAATAGTCCATCCATTAGTGTGTTACTGAACACAGGCCACTATGCAATGTGAATTTACTGTAATAGGGCAAAAAGAACATGGTGTTTCGATAGATTGATTGCATGGGTGGTAAAGTTATCTAAAGCTATGGGTGGAGGGCAGGATGAAATATAGATGCTCCGAATTCAAAAGATCCGGAGCAGCTTGGAAGATATTATTTTCAAAAAGTACAGGAGATATTTTGCAGGGTGTAATAGTCAAGTGAAGTTGCTTGCAGACAGACTTAGCTTTTCAACTTATGTGCCCCTCATCACGTACTTTCACACTGTCTTCTGTCTCGTGATGCATCAGCATGCTGTACATGTAAAAGGACAATGACATCCTCCCATCCTCATATAGAGACCTGAATAAAAATAAGAAATGAAACAGCCAGATAGACAAGTAGCGAATAAAGAGGCTTCGGTAGAATGAGCCAATGAGAGATGATAGATATAGAGAACAAATTAGATCCATTAACAGAAATTATAAAAATGCTCTAACTTACAAGCAAAAATGTTGGGCTGAATTTTCCTGGTCCATTGGTGACATGTAACAGAGACAGGAGGCATGGCAATATGATAGGAGGAAGCATCACGAGGGGAGATTGATGTCTTCTAGTTGCCATGGCATATTGCCCCATCGGGGAGCCATTTAAAATGCTGACGTGACAAATTAAGAGCTACTTCCTAGCCCAGTGGATGTTTCCACATGCTGGAAAAGGGTGCCCCTGGCAGTCTGCCAGCGGTTCCCATATAAGCCCTCCTTTACCAGTATTCCACAGCCCATGGAGGGGCCCCCTGGTGTCAATGGTTGCCCCTGCACCAATGATGGCACCATTGCACCGCAACCCTTGCCCCCTATCATTCAGGGGAGGCAGTGGTGTAGTGGTATTCTTACTGGACTAATAATCCAGAAAGCCTGGAAAGTGCCCTGGGGACCTGAGTTCGTATCTCACCATGGTAGATGGTGAAATTGGAATTCAATAAAAAAAAGCTGGAATTAAAGGTCTAATGATGGCCATGAAAATATTGTCGATTATCATAAAAATCCATCTCATTCATTAATGTCCTTTAGGGAAGAAAATCTGCCATCCTTACCTGGTCAGGCTTACATGTGGCTCCAGACTTACAGCAATGTGGTTGACTCTTAACTGCCCTCTGAAATGGTCTAGCAAGCCACTCAGTTCAAGGACAATTAGAGATGGGCATAAATGATGGCCCAGCCAGTGACGCCCACACCCGATGAAAGAATAAAAGATAAACTCACCTCTTTGTGGGCATCTCACTATTGAAGTGCCCTCATCCTGGAGCTGCTGCCTCAGGCCTGGCCACCATTACTGGTGATGCTGTTGAAAACGCTAAGCCTCTGGCTCTTCGATTGGGCTGACAGCTCTGGGAAATGGGGTAGCGTCCCAAAATAGACAGAGGCCTTAGCAACAGCCTTTTAACTGGTCTTCATTAGCAATATGTCACCCGGGGTCCTGCCACTCAGAGCTGTATTGCCTCCCACCTTCAAACCCTGATGGCAGGACTTCAAAGGTGCCCTGGAAAATTCAGACCCTTAACTTTGTTATTTTCTGTCCCCAAGAGCTGCCTGAGCTGCTGAACATTCCCAAGATTTTTCTGTTTTTATTTCAGCTTTGTAGCATATGCAGTGTTTTACTTTTGTCCAACAGAAAGAGTCCACATTTCTGCATTCTTTCCTCAATGATGCTAATTGGACACATGGGGCAGGATTTTGCACCCTCGCTCATCCCAAAACCATAAAATCCCCCCTGAGGTCAACAGGCATTTTCATTGTTCCCCCTCGCCCATTCCGATTCCTTGGCGGGAAGGGCAGTAAAATTCCAGCCAAAGTGGCCAACCAAAACATATATCTCTAACATTACTCGTATTACTTATATTGGCAAATAGCATCAGTTAGATTTGCCAGACTTTTGTTACAATGTTCTGATTAGCCCATGATTGCACCATACAGTACAGTGTGATAGACAACTTGCAGAGCAAATGACCAAAAAGAAAAAGAATTGAGTTCATGTCCTGGGCACCAGGAGACCACGAACACATAATCAAATGATAACTCACATGTGTCAATGACACATCGAAATCCTAAGAGGTTATAGATAAGGTGGGACTGAATCTAACAGCAGCACTTAAAATGGATCATTGCTGGCACATCATAAGAAAAAAGAAGACTTTTTGCTATTGAGTCACAACGTTGTTATAGACAACATTGAGGGAATGAGAGAGGCAGCAATTTTACCGGCACGCCTGCCCCGATTCCGGCGAGGCTCGGAGAATGGCATTCTCAATTGGCTTCGGGCGGGATCGTACGAACCTCGGTTGGACGTGCCGGTAAAATTCCTCCCATAGTGTCAGAAGAGGAAGGTTGAAAGTGAATAACTTTTAAGAAAGGAGAGAAACATGCAAGAAGAAAAACAAAGCTGATGTATGTCTGGAATATGGTGAGATTTCAGTCAGGGTGCAAGTGAACAAAAAACATAGGAACTGTCTTCTGGAAAGATAATGGAAAAACATGAATGAGCAGGTTCCTTACTTTTGGAAATAATTCGGTAGACCTCCATCTCTTTCAGGAATTACTGTGATCAGAGACTAGCGTTATATGCCACACAATCCACATAACAGCATGTAATATTCACCATTATATTTCTTTACAGAATAGCATTTCAGCAAAAGAAAATTATGCGATGAAGAACGTATTTGTTTCACAGAGACTGTGTGTTTCATTGTCAAGTCAATGAAATGCGGTTACAAATTGTTGTGATACCCTACACTTATTATTAACTGTTCTCCTGAGAGGAAAATATCATTCCTGAACAGAGAACATGACCTCTCCCCAGCTCTGTGTTGGTATCACACAGCAACAAGGCAGCCAAAAGTTTTCTACGTTAAATTGACTTTAAATGTGTTTTTTTCTTCTTTGATGATTCAGAGTCTGGTGTCCATCCATTATGACAATAGTCGAGTGTGATTGATGATGCTGTTCTCTGCTGTTGGTGTTGTTGTGGGGATATTTAACCACAGGCAATTGAGAAGACAGGCCATAAAGAATCACAGGTTCATAGACTGATACAGCACAGAAAGAGGGCATTCAACCTATTGTGCCATCGGACAAAAAAAATGTTTCAAATGAGTTTACTTGGCATGAACCAAATGGGGCTGGAAACAGAATCCCTTGTGTATGTTTCACTGTTTCTAAAATAAACCGACCGAACTTGCTGAGCTGTGACACTACAACAAATGTTATCAGGAAAAACAACAGAGATACTGCAGGCAAGCAGGGCACACTGGTGTTTTGATTTATGGAGACTAGGTCTTGGGAAGACGCTACAACTCAGATAAGATAAAGCATAGTTTTCCACCAATGTACAAATGCCTTTTCTTCTGGAAGATTGACTGCAATGGGCTTCACTGAATGGAAAACAACCAAAGGAATGTAAAGAGAGATGTACAGCATTCTGGGTGGGTGGAAATAATACACTTAGAGTATAATTGAGTTTTGTGCTTTTCAAAGAAATTTCATATAGGGGTGGTATGGCTTGTCCATAGTGAGTACACAGGTTCAGCTCCTGAAAACGAGTATAAAAGGTTGAACACATTAGAGATCTTTATTGCAGTCATGAGGAACCAAGAGCAGGAGTGTCAGGCGCGAGACTAAGCACTGAAAGGAGGAACCTGACTGAGCATTGGAAGAACTTTCCTGTGATCAGCGGTAGCTGGCCATTTCAATGATTGCATGGCTAGGTTCGGTGCAGGCCACTCTTTTGGAACATTCTAATGTTAGATATTGAAGCATTCATTTGCTGGGAGTAAGATGACAAAACAATTCTGTTGTTCCTCAATTAATATTTTCTTTTCTATTCTTTTTTCAAACTGTGATATGGTGAGGGTAGTGGCAATGACAGGATTTGCCACATAGTTAATCTAGAATGAGCCAAATGGCCTTCCATGACCTGACATTGCCATACATTGACTAGAAAAGTAATGTACATCATTAACAATTTGGTTACACTGATAGTGTGGATCACTCCTTAAACCTGACAAAAAGCAGAATGCAACATTTATGGCACTTATTAATGGTGCTTGGCATTGTAGCATAGTCACACGCGGAACAGGAGTAGGCCATGTAACCCTTGGACTTGCACTGTTAATCAAACAGATTATAACTGATCTTTACCTCAGCTTCCTTTTCCTACCTTTGCTTCAGACCCCTTGCTCCTTAATCTAACAAAAAATCTATCTCAGTCTTGAAAGTTTCGATTCAGCCAGCATCCACAGCCCTTCAGGAGGACGAGAATTCCAAATTTCTATTATTCTTAGCATGGAAAAATGAAGTATGCTAATGATGGAACTATTAATAGCAATAGTAACTTCATAATGAACCTACATAGATCCCCAAATTCTAGGAGGTTCTCTCTTTTGCTGATAGTGTGGCAGAGTGGAGCGCCATTTTGCCAATAGCCCTTGATATTGACTCTCTTCCAAATCATGGGGATGGGATCCTTGCCATAACTGGGGCAGGCAGCTGAAGTAAGGGTAAATCAGCAGCAGCAGCCCCAACATGCAGCGGAGCAAGCCCAAGATGGGATGCAGTGCCTCATCTTGTCAGCTTGGATTTTGTTTAACTCTCTTATGGGGACCTTGAATTGGATTCAATTGGATTTTGAATTTGTTTTTTGGAGCAAGCAAGGCATGGATTTAGGTTAGCCTGGTCCATTCTGAGCATTGGCTTTGTAACTTTAAGAATGGAGTAAAACATTTTTAAAAAGTGGTATGAAAGATTGGAGCGCAGAGATTAATGGGAAGAAGATAACTGATTATCTCATTTTCCTGTTGCAGGTTGCATTGGGTATTTATTAGGCTTTCAAGAGAACTCACACCAGTTCTCAGCCCAAAGTTTGGAGGGGGGGGGGCATATTTGTTATAATTCCCAGCATAACCTGGGATCCCAACCCCCCACCCCTCCCCATGACATTTCCTCAAGACAAAAGATGAGAAGCATAAGAGATACTTATTTCCTTCCCCCCATTATAATAGTTTAAATTGTTGGAAATCCAAGCATTGAAGGTTATGGAGGAAATTTTGAGCCTATGTTCGCTATCTGCGAGGATGCCCAGGGGGCCACAAGATATGGGAGTCACAGTTCCTGTCGACAAGAACACAATTTGGATCTTCCCCACCCCTTGCCGACGACGTCATCAAGTTCACATCCATTAGCATGCATTTCCATACTATTTACCTGCTTCCCCCTACCACCGTATCTTGTCCCCACGCCAGATATTGACACTGTGCTGATGTGTCACAGATTCACACAGACGTGAACCTGTCTTGGGGGTCTCCCTGGGGGTGTAAAGGTAAGTATAACCCCTGGAAGAGAAGGAGATGGCCAGACAGTGCCCTGGAAATGCCCCCTAACACTGTCCCTTGGCACTGTATGGCACAATGTGGAGATACCGGCGTTGGACTTGGGTAAACACAGTAAGAAGTCTCACAACACCAGGTTAAAGTCCAACAGGTTTATTTGGTAGCAAAAGCCACTAGCTTTCGGAGCGCTTGCTGCTCCTTTGTCAGGTGAGTCTGATGAAGGAGCAGCGCTTCGAAAGCTAGTGGCTTTTGCTACCAAATAAACCTGTTGGACTTTAACCAGTGTTGTGAGACTTCTTACTGCATGGCACAACCAGGCAGTGCCAACCTGTGCCAAGCGGCATGCCCCAGTGGGAGCCTCATGGGTGGGGCACAGAGCGTAATTGGGGGAGATTAATGCTGCTGTACTTATGGGCCAGGAGCAGCCGACAAGGAGGGGATGCCGGATGCTGGCGATGGCTGTTGTGGGGGTGGTGCCGCCTCCGACTGAATGCGGGGGTAGAGGGGATGGGCCAATGATCATGGTGGGTGGGAGGGGGGTGATGGTGCAGGGAGAGAAGGAGCCGATGATCATGGGGTTTGGACGGGGGTGTGAATGCTCGCTCTGATTGGGGTTGGGGAGGGGAGTCCCTGAGGCCTTAGTGGTGGGGTGGCGGGAGATTTATTGGATTTTGATCAGGCTCTTTAAAGATGGCACCCCAATCTCTGAGCAGCCAGGTTTTGCCAGTGTGGTTAAGCCCCGCTTCCCTCCATGACCCCTCTATTCATGCCCCCTTGATTCTTGTTGGCAGAGTGTTGTAGAATCTGGAGAAAAAACTGACCAGTTTACTGGTGAGAAAAATGCCATTTCGCTCATCAGAAACAACACTGCCATTCATCCATTGTCGCAATTCCCTGCGCAGGCACTTTGCCTGACCTTTGCATAGAGTCCATTGAAATTTTGGCTGGTAGACCCTAGAAAGAGCTTGATGAGCCAAGGAGCTTTAAGATTATTGTGAGGATGGTGGGGTTTTAGGCCTAAGTTGGTTAAAAAAGTGCTCATTATCTTGGTCTTTAAATAAATAATTTGACTGATTCCAGAAATTCAGGTGAACAAGCGACTATTGTAGAACTCTACTGAAATAAAAGCACTATCTCACCACTAATCCTCATTGCGAATGCAATGATGTCCCAGTTTCTGCTGCCGATTTGATGTGAGTTTATTAGTGCATGTTTTTAATAATGCGCAAATCTTCCGGCAACTTGTAGCGAGGATCAAAAACTCTGAATTGCATATTGCCACAAGTCCCTAGATGATTAATTGCCTCTTCCTCCATTAGCCTCATGAAAGCAACATCCCTCAATCTCTCTGTGGGTGCTGCATTTGCTGATTAATCGTCCATTAAACTCTCTGCAGAAAGTTTGGAATGCTACTTACAACATTTAAGCAAAAGTTTAAGGAGGAAATTTTCTATTTTCCCGCAATGACCCACAAAAGGGAACTGTTTAAACCACGAAGCCTCATTGCTCATGGTTATGAATTGTTGTTAAGGATGTCTAAATTTAGAATTGTAATTATTTTTCTAATTTCTCCTTTCTGCCTTTGTTCCCTCTCGCTCTCTCTTGATCCAATGTTTCTTTTCTCAGTTCATTTTTCTTTCTGAACCTCATTTGACTCTAATAAATCTATTTTCTTCTCCATCATTCCACTGTTAATTTCTTAATCCATAAATGTTATTAGTGAAGGAGTTTGACTTCTGCTCACATCAGTTATTAAGCTCCCAGATGCCCTGTTGCCCTCACCACATTGTTTTCAACTGACAGTCCCAGCAGCTTAGAGTATTTTACTGAATAATGGGGTTATTCACCCTGGGGAGAAACTGTGGGCATTCACTTGGATAGTATCCTAAGCCCATTCATCTTCAACTGCCTCATACTTACCTTACCTCCACCATATGGTCAGAATTGGAGATGTTTGGTGATGATTACACAATATTCACACAGCTCTGCCCATAATTCCTCAGATGAAGTAGTCTGAGCTCCGATTCAGGCTTGGGCTGATAAGTGGCAAGTATCATTCATGCCACAGAAGCGCCCAGGCAATCACCTTCTCAAACAAGAGAGAATCTAATCATTTTCTCTTGACATTCAGTGGTGCCCACCATCACCGAATCCCCCACTATCAACATCCTGGGCATAACCATTTACCAGAAACTTAACTGGACCAGGCACTTAAAAACAGTATCTACAAGAGCAGACAAGAGATTGGGTATTTTTTAGCATGTAACTCACCATTCTAACTCTTCCAAACCTTTCCACCCTCTACAAAGTACACATCAAGAGTGTGATAGAACACTCTATTTGCCTGGATGAGAGCAGCTCCAACAACACTCCAGTGAGACACCATTCAGCACAAAGGGCTAAATGAATTGGCACCCCATCCATCACATTAAATATTCACTCCCAGTACCACTAGTGAAGAGTGGCTGCATTGTGTGCCATCTAGAAGATGCACTGCAGCCAAGGTTTCAACAGAAACTCCCACTTCTTCAAGGGTACCACTTCTTCAAGGGTAATAAGGGATGGGAAATAAATGCTAACCTTGCCAGCAATATCCACATCCAATTAATAAAAAAACCCACAATCTCTACTGTCTTGAAGGAAAAGGGGAGTGCTGATATTGGAATAACAGCCCCTCCAATTTTATCTTCAAGCCACACCCCATCCTGATATGGGGCTACATCACCATTCCTTCATAGTTAGTAGGTTAATATCCTGGAGCTCCCAACCTAACAATACTGTGGATGTTCCTACACCACATGGTCAGCAATGGTTCAAGAAGTCAGCTCACCACCATCTTCTCAATGCAATTAGGTGATAAATATTAATTAGTTGCTTGGGGCAGAGTGGGGGTGGTAAGAGGTGGAGATGGTCGGGGGTCTGAATTTGCATGGGTGATTGTAGATTTTTTTTGAATCATCAATATCATATTATTACAAGACTGGTAGAAAATGAAGAAACAGCTAGAACAACTGTAAGTTGTAAGGAAGCAATTTAGTTTCTTGCATGGATTTAGGTAGAAAACAAAAATCTAGGCCCTTCAATTTACCTGTTTGATTTGCTTTCTCGAAGATTATCCTTGGCCTGAAGCTTTTTGTTTGTTTCAATTCATTCATAGGGCTTCGCTGGTTGGGCCAACATTTAATTCCCAACCTCAATTGCCCTTGAGAAGGTTGCGGTGAGCTGCCTTCTTGTCCTTGGGGCAGCATGGTGGCACAATGGTTAGCACTGCCGTCTCACAGCACCTGGGACCCGGGTTCGCTTCCCGGCTTGGGTCACTGTTTGTGCAGAATATGCACGATCACCCCGTGTCTGTGTGGGTTTCCTCTGGGTGCTCCAGTTTCCTTGCACAGTCTGAAAGACGTGCTGGTTAGGTGCACCTCAGTGTACCCAAACAGGCGCTGGAGTGCGGCGACTAAGGGATTATCACAGTAACTTCATTGCAGTGTTAATGTAAGCCTAATTGTGACACTAATAAGTAAATAATTTAAACTTAAACTTGTTTTTACTCAATAAATCATTTTACATGTTGCACAGGGAAGATCTCCTGCGTACAATCTCCATGCCCTGTTCTACATTAATTGCCAGCCTACGTCAACTCCTCATACACGATTATAAATCCTTCATTGCTTCGCATAACATCCTATACTCCAGCAGCAGTCATGGGTTCATTACTGTCTTATTATTCTATTCGCTCCCATGAAAAGGTGCTTCATTTAAAGCTGGCTTCTCACTATCCTTCGCTTCTTCCTGTTCTACTCAAGTTTTGAAACTGTTTCAGTTACAGTTGGATTTCTGGTGAATTAACAGAAAACATGCAACTATTTTACTTTAACAGATAGGAGGAGAAAGAAAATATCCTTCAAATGGACATTAATCTTTTGATGAAAATGCCAATAAAACTTTAATTACATAGAACAAAACTAAAAAATTGTAATGTGAGGAAATTAAAATGAAACTAAAAATCTGCTCCTTGAAACCTCCAAGGAGACTCCCTTACACCCATCTCTGATGTGTGGGAATGGCCAGTGCAAATCCACCCTAATCAGATGGAATATTGTAGCAGGTTCCACCTACGTGGATAGGAATACATAAATGAGGCTTTTGTTGCTTATCAGTGTGAACAATTCTGAGTTATCCAAAAGACCTGCTGGAAACTTTGTGTTATGTTAAGACATGCAGGCCCAATTAAAATAAAAGCAAAACACTCCATATGCTGGAAATCTAAAATGAAAATAGAAAATGCTGGATAAACTCAGCAGGTCTGGCACCATCTGCAGAGAATTTCAAGTCCAGATGACAGAAGAGTCAAAATGTTTGTTTCCCTCTCCACAGATGTTTCAGTCCCGACGACAACTGTTTGAGTGTAATTTTCTAATTTCCCCACAAGCTGCAAAATTTCCTGACTGTGTCCAGAGAGCAAGTCTTTGGGGCAGCACAGTGGTTAGCACTGCTGCCTCACAGCGCCAGAGACCCGGGTTCAATTCCAGTCTTTGGGTCACTGTCTGTGTGGAGTTTGCACATTCTCTCCGTGTCTGTGTGGGTTTCCTCCGGGTGCTCCAGTCTCCTCCCACAGTCCAAAGATGAGTTGGATAGGTTGATTGGCCATGCAAAATTGACCCTCGTGTCAGGGGGATTAGCAGGGTAAATATGTAGGTTTATGGGAATAGGGCCTGGGTGAGATTGTGGTAGTTGCAGGCTTGATGGGCCAAATGGCCTCCTTCTGCACTGTAGGGATTCTATTCTAAGAGCTGTTCCTCTGCCCTGAGCAACTGAAAACAAAAATATTACATATTCTTGATTTTAATAGAATGTATGGGGGAGAAACTGAGCAAAGTTTCACCCAGTTCCTTTGGGGCAACATCAAAGTTGGAAGACCAATTAATTTTGTGTTGTGATCGCTATTGCTTTAACTTCCTCAAAAGGGTGTGGGCTGCCAAATTGGAAGGGAACGACTTCTGATTGTTGGACCCTGAATTAAATTGGCCATCAGATGATCAGAACTGGTGATACTCATGCTCTCCCTAATTGTCTCAGGTGGTGATTTTGATTCGATTTATTATTGTCACATGTATTAGTATACAGTCTAAAGTATTGTTTCTTGCGCGCTATGTAGACAAGGCATACCGTACATTGAGAAGGAAAGAGAGAGATGCAGAATGTAGTGTTACTGTCATAGCTAGGGTGTAGAGAAAGTTCAACTTAATGCAAGGTAAGTCCATTCAAAAGTCTGATGGCAGCAGGGAAGGAGCTGTTCTTGAATCGGTTGGCACTGTCCTCAGACGTTTGTATCTTTTTTCTGATGGAAGAAGGTGGAAGAGAGTATATCTGGGGTGTGTGGGGTCCTTGATTATGCTGGGTGCTTTTCCTAGGCAGCGGTAAGTGTAGACAATGTCAATGGATGGAAGGCTGATTTGAGTGATTGGCTGGGCTTTGTTCACAACCCTTTGTAGTTTTTTGCGGTCTTGGGCAGAGCAGGAGCCATACCAAGCTGTGATACAACCAGAAAGAATGCTTTCTATGTTGCATCTGTAAAAGTTGGTGAGGGTCATTGTGGACATGCCAAATTTCTTTAGTCTTAGGTGGTTAGCTGTCTTAAACAGGCCAGCTGGAGGCCATTTCAAAAGGTATATCATTTTTCCAGAAACAACTGTGGGCCACTGTCAGGGCAGGGTCAATTCCCTTCCCCTGCTTTTCCTCCCTTTACCTCACCCCACAGGCAGGGTGTAGCAACCTCGATGTTAGAATCCCCCAGCAAGCTGCATCATGGCACACAACTGGCATCCAGAGCTCATCGTTCAATGCAAACAAAGCCTGAACCCCAGTCTCAATCAAGATTCAGGCCATTGTCTTTATGCCAATGCTGGGGTCTCACCATTCACTCTGAACCAGTCTACTGGCACCGGTTGAATGTTTGTTTGTTTATTTATTGGGTAATTTTTAACCTCATTCATCTACGAGCAGTCTGCCAGGATCAGACTGGCTGCTATAGCATACCTCACTCAGTTTTGAGTACCACTGGAGTCAACAGAAAATTGATGCGCGATAAATCACACGGGAGGCTGGATGTACCCGGGAAATAAAGGCTTTTATTGCCAACAATAACGGAGCTACTATATACAATATACAATCCCAGACTAAAGGGTCACCAGGCAGAGCAGTGACCTTTATACCTCTCCCGGAAGGCAGAGCCAACTGGGGTGTACCATAGGACTATATTAACAGGTAGAACAGCCCAACCCTAACCCCAACAGTAACATATCTACAGACTCATAGTGCTGGCCAAACCATGGCTCAGCACTCCTGGTGGTAACCAACAATGGTTCACCACATTCATCCCTCCTTTGAAAACAAAGGCCGGCGGGGCACAAAAAAAACAGAACAACTGTTCACTGTCTATAAGTTCAAACGTTTTGGGGGACCGCACCGTCGCTGCGACCTCCTCAACACCGGCGATGACGCCGGTTCAGGCAATCGCGGTGACCTTCTCTCCAAGGCGGTGTCCAGTGACTCCTCCAGTTCCTCACGGGCCGGTAGACCACGAGGTGGTGACAATCCGCTGGACTCGAGCACGCCTCGAGATGGCGACAATCTCCTGGACTCAGGCAAGCTGTACACGGGAGTAAGAGGGTTAAGTGGTGGTCCCGATACTGCCCGCGCCATGTCAGGAGAAGAGATAATGGTCGGGGGCTCCCTAACTGGGGGTGGGGGAGCGACTGGGGTTTCCAAGCTCCCTGCTGGCGCCAGATCTCGAATCGAGACCGTGTCCTCTCGCCCGTCAGGATATGCCACAGAGGCATACTGAGGGTTGGCGTGGAGGAGATGGACCTGTTCAACCAAAGGGTCGGACTTGCGGGTCCTAACATGCCGCCGCAGGAGGACAGGTCCTGAGTACGTCAACCAAGACGGTAATGAGGTCCCAGAGGAAGACTTCCTAGGGAATGAAAACATTCTCTCATGAGGAGTAGCGTTGGTTGCCGTACACAGGAGTGAGCGTATGGAGTGGAGCGCATCAGGGAGTACCTCTTGCCAACGGGAGACTGGAAGACCTTTAGACCTCAATGCCAGTAAGACAGCCTTCCAGACTGTAGCATTCTCTCGTTCAACCTGTCCGTTACCCCTTGGGTTGTAGCTCGTGGCTCTACTAGAGGCAATCCCATATGAGAGCAGGTATTGCCTCAAGTCGTCGCTCATGAACGACGAGCCCCTATCGCTGTGGATATAACAGGGGTAACCGAACAGGGTGAAAAGATCCCGTAATGCCTTGATAACCGTGGCAGCGGTCATATCAGAACAGGGAATGACAAAAGGGAATCGTGAGTACCTATCAATCACATTGAAGAAGTACACGTTCCGATCTGTCGAGGGAAGGGGACCCTTAAAGTCCACACTCAGTCTTTCGAAAGGACGAGTGGCCTTAATGAGGTGTGCCCTGTCAGGTCGGTAGAAGTGCGGTTTGCATTCCGCGCATACCTGGCAGCTTCTGGTTATGGACCTGACATCCTCCACCAAGTAGGGTAGATTCCAGGCCTTTATGAAGTGGAAGAGCCGAGTGACCCCTGGATGGCAGAGATCATTGTGGAGAGCCTGTAATCGATTCTCCTGCACACTAGCGCATGTTCCACGCGACAGGGCGTCTGAGGGCTCATTGAGCTTCCCTGGACGGTACATGATATCATAATTGTAGGTGGAGAGTTTGATTCTCCACCTCAAGATCTTATCATTCTTGATCTTACCCCGTAACGTGTTGTTGAACATGAATGCCACGGACCGCTGGTCCGTGAGCAGAGTGAACCGTTTTCCCGCCAAGTAATGGCGCCAATGTCGAACGGCCACCACAATGGCCTGGGCCTCTTTTTCCACCGCAGAATGCCGAATTTCAGGGCCTTGGAGGGTGCAAGAGAAAAAGGCGACGGGCCTGCCCGCCTGGTTAAGTGTGGCGGCCAGGGCGAAATCAGATGCATCACTCTCCACCTGGAAGGGGATGGACTCATCAATAGCGTGCATCGTGGCTTTCGCGATGTCGGCTTTTATTCCTGCAAAGGCTAAGCGAGCCTCTGTTGTTAGGGGAAAGGAGTTAGACTTGATGAGCGGACGGGCTTTGTCCGCGTAATTGGGAACCCACTGTGCATAGTATGAGAAGAAGTCTAAGCATCTTCTCAGTGCTTTGATGCTAGTGGGAAGGGGGAGTTCGAGGAGGGGACGCATACGGTCTGGATCAGGGCCAAGGACCCCGTTTTCCACCACGTATCCGAGGATAGCTAGGCGGCGCGTGCGAAATACACACTTCTCCCTGTTGTAGGTCAGATTCAGGCGAGGTGCAGTGCGTAAGAATCTAAGGAGGTCGGCATCGTGGTCCTGCTGGTCATGGCCGCAGATGGTGACGTTATCCAGGTACGGGAAGGTAGCCCGCAGCCCATTCTGGTCCACCATTCGGTCCATAGCACGCTGGAAGACCGAGACCCCATTCGTGACACCAAAGGGAACCCTTAAAAAGTGGTACAGATGACCATCCGCCTCAAAGGCCGTGTATTTTCGGTCCTCTGGGCGAATGGGGAGCTGGTGGTAAGCAGACTTCAAGTCGATGGTGGAGAACACCCGGTACTGCGCAATCTGATTGACCATGTCAGATATGCGCAGGAGGGGATACGCATCCAGCTGCGTGTATCTGTTAATGGTCTGACTATAGTCTATGACCATCCGGGGTTTGTTCCCATTCTTAACCACCACGACTTGTGTTCTCCATGGACTAGCGCTTGGTTGGATGCTCCCTTCCTTGAGGAGCCGCTGAACTTCAGATCGAATGAAGATCCGATCCTCAGTGCTGTAACGCCTGCTCTTTGTTGCAATGGCTTGCAGCCTGGCACGAGATTCTGGAATAGGGAGGGTGTGGTAATCCTGAGCGTCGAGAGACTACATGTGGAGCGCGTTGGGCAATTTAGAGGCTGCAGTGCTCCCACTGAAAGCGGAGGGAGTGGCCCATCGTACTGCAGGGTTACACTCTTCAGGTGGACCATAAAATCTAGTCCTAGGAGTATCGGCGCGCAAAGGTGCGGTAACCCAAGGAGCCTGAAGTTCTCGTAAACCGTGCCCTGCACCGTCAGGTTGGCCATGCAGCTCCCTAGCATGGTGACAGACCAGGACCTTGACGCCATCGAAATTGTCTGCTTGACAGTCCAAATCTGGAGACCACACCGCTTCACGGTGTCAGGGTGAATGAAGCTCTCCGTGCTCCCGCTGTCAAACAAACAATGAATTTGGCGTCCGTTTACCTGTATGTCCATCATGGACTTGTCGTGTCTGTGAGGCTTGTCCTGGTCCAGGATGATTGACGCCACCGTTGGATCGTGGGTGCAACTGCAGGCAGCTGAGATGGTTGATGACGGCCCCTGAAGGTCATTTGCGGTCGGTGCCGACCAAAATGGCTGCCCCCATAGGTCGCACGTGTCTTGCGACTCCGTCGTTAGGAATGGCGACGCTCTGGAATCGCACGTGGTGGAAGACCTCAAAGATGCAGAAGACAAGGAGGCCGGCTCCGGGGAATCACACGCCGCACTGCTATGTTTGGAGGGTGGTTTGGTCCGGCATACTTTGGAATAATGTCCCTTCTTGCCACAGGCGGAGCACAATACCGCTTTAGCTGGACATCGCTGCCAAGGGTGTTTCACCCCCCCACAGAAGTAACACCGCGGGCCTCCTGGAGCTGCTGCCGTCGTCAGGTCCGAGGCTGGAAACGCAATCGCGCAGTTTTTTGAACCCGCTGAATAAAGTGGAGTCTGCGGCTGCACCTGCCACAATGTCCCCACGCGGTCGTCGGGGTACATCTCCAGACTTTTGGAGGCCGTTTCTAGAGCGTCAGCTAATTCTACGGTTTTAGTGAGGTCGAGGTTACCTTGCTCCAGCAGCCGAAGGCGGATGTACGACGAGCCGATTCCCGCCACGAACGCATCTCGAACTAGGTCGCTCATATACTGGGCTGCCGACACTGGCTTGCAGTTGCAGGCTCTGGCTAGCTGCTGAAGTTCACACAGGTACTGTTCCGTTGTTTTGCCGGGCTGCCGCCGTCGAGTGGCTAGAAGGTGTCGAGCATGGATCTCATTCGGTGGTTTGTTGTATCGCTTTTTGAGAAGCTCGATGGCCCCTTTGTAGTCTTTGGCCTCACGGATCACTAAGTATACAGCGTCGCTTACCCTCACGTGGAGGACCTGCAGTCTGTCGGCGTCGTTGTGGACCGCTGTGGAGGCGTCGAGGTAATCTTGGAAACACTTCAACCAATGGTCGAAAGTGTTCAATGCTCCCGCCGCACGTGGATTCAACGTAAGCCACTCGGGTTTCAGCATTTGCTCCATGGTTTTCTTTTGTCTTTTTTTTTGTCAAAAAAAAAAAATTTTTGTTGGCAATAAAATTGATGCGCGATAAATCACACGGGAGGCTGGATGTACCCGGGAAATAAAGGCTTTTATTGCCAACAATAACGGAGCTACTATACACAATATACAATCCCAGACTAAAGGGTCACCAGGCAGAGCAGTGACCTTTATACCTCTCCCGGAAGGCGGAGCCAACTGGGGTGTACCATAGGACTATATTAACAGGTAGAACAGCCCAACCCTAACCCCAACAGTAACATATCTACAGACTCATAGTGCTGGCCAAACCATGGCTCAGCACTCCTGGTGGTAACCAACAATGGTTCACCACAAAAATAAAATAAGGTCAGATGAAAAACTGGTGAATGATCTATCGTGTCAGCTTTCCCAGCTCCTGCCACCCCCACCTCCACAAAAGGATTATGTTAAAATGACTTATTATCTTGCAATTTAGTTTATCCCCAACATGAGATAAATCATGTACCACATTCCAGGATGTGTTCAATGATCAGCACTCTGTGGTATTCTATTAATATTTAATGCATCACACATAAATTGATAGAAGGTGGCAGCCTGCGTCAATCACTTGTGCAGCTTTTGTCATGTTTACGGTGGCTGTGTTAAATGACAAATAATGTGAGACCCTGTAGTTATGGGTTGTATTCTGATTTTCAATGTTATTTTTCATATCTATGTAACTAAATCAGGAAAGGCAGCTGACTGAATTAATCTACAGACAGTGATATTAATTTCTAGCCTAATCTTGACTTGGTTTTGATTTCATAAGAAGGTACCTTTTGTTAAAAAAATGAAAAGCAGAGTTGGAGTGTCATATCTAACAAAAAAATTACCTTTTCAATGCCAGTGATGGCAGCTCCAATACTTTCAATGTAACGTATATTAACTTCTGGCTTTCAATTCATCCTGCTTTATGTGGTAGGCAAGAACATCAAAATTAGTAATTAGCACCAGCAAAACATCAATTAACGTTTAAGCTCAACTTCTTTCATATTATGAATGTGGCCAATGCCTTGCCACTTGAAGTAGCTATTTGCTCCAGCTATTCGCTTTATCTGAATACAAATGTCCTTGGAAACACAAATGTCATCAGTTTTCAGATAGGATTTGATAAATGTTGTATCATTACAGAGTATTTGTCAACATTAACAGCTCCAGCCATGATTGGCTTGCTTGTGCAACCACAGAATGCTTGAGAGATGAGTCTTACAGGGTAGCTAGCTCCTGGAGAAGGAGAAAGCACACATTTATCATTCCTTTGAGCCACTTGCCTGTCTTGTACTGAGATTTCATTCTCTGCTGCAAGTTGAAGGCTATAATCTGACGTAATAACAGCTGTCAATAGCTAAGTGAAGAGTAGACTCTTGTTACTACCGAAGTGGCCCGAGATGCATCTGTACACAATTGGATTTTTATAAACAATAAAGGTTTGGGAAAAGAAACAAATTTTGTGTGCTGTGAGGGTGGATCTCATAACATGCGATTCAATCATGGCTGATCAGTTGAGCATTTTAGTTCTGGTGTTTTCCTGCTTCCTAAGGAAAGAAAATAACTTGCCTTCTTGTCTTCTTCAATCTCAGGATGTCCCAAAGAACATGGCACAGAGAAGAGCAGACCCACTAAACGGAAAAGCATTGGTGCTTCATCTAAGCAAACAGGTGCAAGATTCTAAAATGTTGATTAAAAGTTAGGCAGACACAGATAATAATTAAATACTCAAAAGAGTGTCCATGGGCTAAATCTCACCAAAAAAAAGGCAGAATGCTGCATCTGGTGAGAAACCGGTCGGTTTTCTCTCCAGATCTAATGACACCCTGCCAAAAAATATTAAGGGGGCGTGTTTCATGCCACTATATAAGGGGGGGGGACCCTAAACACGCCAGCAAAACCCCGCTGCACTGCCACTTGAAGTAGTGATTTGCTCCAGCTATTCGCTTTATCTGAATATGAGTATCCTTGGAAACACAAATGTCGTCAGTGTTCAGATGGGATTTGATAAATGTTGTATCATTACAGAGTATTTGTCAACATTATAACCTGTATAATCCTCCCCCCCAGCCCACCATGGAGGTCTCAAGGGCGCCACTCCCCACCCTCAATCGGAGTCGGCACTCCTCTCCCCCACCCCCCTTCCCTCCCTGCAGTCTGAGTTGGCACACCCACTCCTCCCTCCCACACAACCCTCCCCCAACCCCCCGCTGGCATCCCCCACTCCTCTGTCCGCTCCTGGCCACCACTACATCTAAATGAATCCTCCCCCTCCCTCATGAGGCACCTACTGGGGCCACCCCTTCGCAGAGGTTGGCACTATCAGGTTGGGGGAATAAATGGGAGGGGGGGGAGAGTGGGTACCAGCTCCAGCTGTTGAGGGAAGGAGAGGCGGAAGGGGCCAATTCCAATCGATGGTGGGGAGGAGGTAGGTTTATACAGGTTATGATCAGGGTGCCTTTTAAAGATGGCTCCCTTATCTCTATGCAGTCAGGTTTTGCTGGTGTGTTGAGGCACCGCCCCTTTGCATGATGACGTGAAACACACTGCCTTAACCTTAGTCATTTTTTGGGAAAAGCCCGCCCTATACCTCAAAACCTACTGGACAAATTTTAATGAAACTTGACACACAGATAGGAAAAAGATCTAAGCAAGATTTTGGTGAAGATGCAGATCTGGATCCAGGTTGTGGAGTTTTTTTTTAAAACGGATGCATTAAAATTGGGAGATAGAATGTTATTTTTTAGTACGTCTTGTTTTTTCTCAGCTGTTCTGCTAAAATTTGTCACAGCTGTCAAAATATGAGCAGAGTTTTATGTTCAGGTTGTTGGATGTTAGATATGAATTGGGCTGTACCTCCTCAGTAAGATTATCGTCATCTACATGTCATGCAGTGTGCCGTAGGCAACCATAGTCTTCCAAACCTTTTAATTGTAGCAACAGAGGATGACCTCATTATTGGAGTTCAGGTTAATCCAATCTTTAGTTTTGTCTGGTTGCTTCCTTCACTATTGGCCTCTTGCATTTCTTTCATTAATCTTTTAGATGGTGATTAGATACAGTGCGATGGAAGTTCCTAATAAAAATATTTCTTTTTTTTATAGCTTTTTAGCTACAGAACATCAACCAGGCAGAAAAAAGCCTCCGTGTAATTGTAATAACATTGAGTTCACAAAGCATGCCAGGTTTTTGTGTTTTATGGAGAGCCCTCTTGAAGTATTCTAACTTGAAACAATGTATTTGCAGGCCAATCAAAAACAACACTTGCTCATGAAGATCAGGGTAACGACCCCATTTCCATTTAGCAACAGAGACTGCGTTTGGAAAAATAGAAAATGCAGCATTTTATGTACTTTTTCCAACAATCTTCATCAGGAGAATACAGAAACCCCTTTTGTCTCTTAGGGTGAATGGTCTTTCCATTAAGTATCATTTTTGCTTTTGGAAAGGATTGGAAATTATTGGGTGCAATCTGACAGCCAGGTTAGCTGCAGATGCCAATCCCAATATTGGCCACCAAATCTTGCTAGTGGTCAGAAATGCTATCTGTGCCAGCGAGATCTCAGTTTGAGATCTTCGCCACCCCTAGCTGGTAATGTAATCAGGTTCATGCCCAGAAAGTGTGTCAACCTGATTTCCATACATCTTAATAAGTTATCATCTAATTACTGGGCTTGACGCCGTAACATCTGCCCATAATGTTTCTCCCCCTCCACTGGTGGCATGACATCACGCCGGCATGTATTAATAATGGCTTTCAAAACTGAAGACCAGTCTTGATGACCACATCTAGGGCATGGAGGTGCGTGGAGCCTTCAGGGGTTAAGGGACATGGCTGGGCATTGTCCCCTGGCACCCTGGAAGTGCCTGCTGGAAGTGTTCTCTGGCACCGCCAGGGAGCAATGCCAGGGGGCACTTGCAGCATGTACTGGCAGGGGAGGATTACCCTCCTCCATCAGGGGGTTTCCCCTTATGTGTGTGGGGAGGCTCCCTTATCCATAGGTGGTAGTTGTGTGGGTGTGGGAGGTCCTCTTCAGTGAGTGAATTGGGGTGCCCTTTAAAAACTACACTCCGATCTCAGATTCTTGACGTTGCTGATGTCTTTAGGTCCTGCTCCTTCAGCTGGCTGTGTGATCCTCGCCAGGACTCTGAAATTGCACACAGAGTGTCGATGACAAAGAATCTGGAAGAGCCATCTGTAGGGGTTTCCCCCACCCACCGCTGTGATATTCTGGGCTCCAGGGTCGTTGGTGGCCTCCATCCCAAACTCTGGAAGCAGCCCCAGCATTGTTCAGGTGAGTCCCGACATGTGCATGACACATTGTTCCAGACGTGTTCTGCACTGGCATGTTTTCCCATTGGCGTCACAGACAGTTGGGCTTGGATGGAAGATTTTGGTTGGCCCTTCATCTGCATCACATTAGTGGGATGCAAATCAGTTTTATGCTGGCCTCCAGAGTGTTTCCTGATCTGCCGTGGTGGGCATCAGTGGAAAATACTGCAGCAAATTCACGTTGGCATAAAACCGATTTTTGCACTCCTACCAAATCATCCCCCATCACCCGCCATTGATCTCGCCGGTGGGATCATGGGAGAATTTTGTGTAAAAGGATAAATCGGTTGACAAGTCAACAACATGTTTTACATCTATTTTTATTGAAGTCAATGGAAATAAAAATTAGAAATAGGTAAAATGGGCTGTTGACTCATTTTATCTATTTTACTTTTTTGTACAAAATCAAAATCTACCTTGATGTCTGACAGATTGTTGAGTTTACAGCACACTGTTTTGCTACAGAACAGAAATGCTTGATTGTTTTATTAATATGCAATACACCAGCCTTCAGGTGAGGAATGATCATCCGGTGTAAATTTATAGTCTTCTTATAAGCTGCATATTTAATGGGAAAAAAAACACTTTTAAAATTTACAACATTCAGTTGTGCATCATCCCTAAGACGTTACTATGCATCATTCTCAGCAGGGTGAGAAGGTTGAGGAGACACTGAGATCTGCCAAATTAAAGCAGAAGAAATTGACTGAAATGAAATCAGAGTTTGGCTATCTCTTATTTAATATTAATGCTTTACAAAATTTGGATGCTACTTAAACTGCAAAAAATAATATAACATTGATATAAGCATATTGATCATGTTAATTATCTTGTAATTCATCTTGCTTCCCTGAAATTGTGCTGCTGTTAAGATTGCATCAGTGACTCCAAAACAAAATGCTGAGAATGATTCATACGGAATGCTATCACCAGCCTCTCGGAAACGATGCAGACTTAAGTTTGACAAACATATAAATTCATCAATTTCATCAAATACAAGTTTGCACCAGGGAATCTTTACACCTTACATTTACACTCCTTGAGGTGGTAACAGTGCATGTTTCTGCATTTCATGGCAAGACTATGGGGTTGAAGGAAAATGTGGATAGGACAAGTAAGTGGAATTGAGGTGGGAGATGAGCAATGATCTCAGTAAATGGTGGAAGGGCCATCTGGCCTTCTCCTGCTCCTGTTCCTTATCTTCAACAATCTTACGCACAGCTATTGGGAGAAATTTTAACCCCTGCACGCAACATGGATTTGGGCCAGTTTGAAGTAAGAATGTTTTTTAAAATCTCAAAAGCACATACTCTAGCTGTAATGCAGGTGGGAAAGAAGCATTTCAACCAATCAACTTCCAGAAGGCGGTCGTTCAAATATTTTAATCAACCTGTATTTTATTATCTGTTCTAACTTTAACACAGACTGGCTGCATTTCTCTGACCTCCAGAAGTTCAAAAACTAAAGGCAAGCAGAACTGGTGCATGAAACAGCTAAGTGCATTCCCAACCCTGCTTGTGGGGCAGAAGGATTAAGTTTCCCGTGGCATAGTGGTTAGCACTGCTGCCTTACAGTGCCAGGGACCTGGGTTCAATTCCTGGTTTGGGACACTGTCTGTATGGAGTCTGCATGTTCTCCCCATGTCTATGTGGGTTTCCTCTGGGTGCTCCGATTTCCTCCCACAGTCCGAAAGGCGTGCTGATTAAATGCATTGGCCATGCTAAATTCTCCTTCAGTGTACCTGAACAGGCACTGGAGTGTGACAACAAAGGGATTTTCATAGTAACTTCATTGCAGTATTAATTTAAGCTTGCTTGTGACACTAATAAATAAACTTTTAAAACATCTAGCAAATTTGTTAACGCTCCCAGCAATGTGAGATTCTCTTCCCCAGAAAGTGGTGAAAGCAGGGTCATTGTCCTGTCCCATCGGCATGACAGACCCAGCAGAGGTGGTAAAACATTGGTATACGGTCGAGAGGGTGTTGCCCTAAGAGTCCTCAACATTGAGTCTGGACCCTGCGAAGTCTCATGGCATCAGGTCAAATATGGGGAAGGAAACCCCCTGCTGGTTAGCACTGCCTCATCGGATGAATCGGTACTCCTCCATGTTGAACACCACTTAGAGGAAGCACTGAGTGTGGCAAGGGCACAGAATACACTTTGGTTGGGGAATTTCAACCCCAAGTGTAGCTCAGTAGCACCCCTACTGACTGAATTTGTTAAGGAAATAGTTGCAAAATTGGGTATGTGGTAAGTAGTGAGGGAACCAACAAGAAGGAAAAACATACTTGGCCTCATCCTCACAAACCGTCTGAAGCAGATTCATGTATCAATAGGAATGACCACCGCACAGCCCTTGAGGAGACCAAGTCCCATCTTCACATTGAGCATGCCCTCCATTGTTTTGTGTGGCACTACCAAGATGCTAAAAACACACATTCCTCTCATCTTCCCTCAAAAGCTCAATATTTTGACACCAATAATTAGCCTTGTGTCTTTTCTCAGACTGTGGCCATTGCTTGAATATTTATTGCGTTACTTGGAGTTCAAAACTGAACATAGAAGGAAAGGTGCAGTTTGATGAGAACACTGTACAGTTTCAATGGGATATCTTCTGATTTATATTCTACTGATATGTTGCCGAAAGGGATGAGAGAGAATGATGCGCGCGTTCTGTTCCCTTACTATTTGTAACCAGTGTGCATTTTGAAAAAAAGATATATGTGTTTCTTAACCCCTAAATGTATGGTCAATTTAATAACCCGCAACAGGTTTTTGTAGGCTTAAGGATTATTTATTCACACCTTCACCCTGAAATCTAACACTTGGGTGGAATTTTATGAGAATGACTCTAAGGGGAAAAATTTACAAACTCTTTGCGCCCATTTTGAAGTGAGAAAATGTCGTAAAATTGTGTGTAAAGCAGCTAGTGGAATGGCGCCCCTTTTCGTGCCTCTTGCGATTTTACAACACCCGGGTTTCCGGCGCGGTCAGCCTCTCTCTAGAAATGGGTGAGAGGCTGATTAATTTATTTAAATGTATGCAAATGCTATTTTAATCTGCTTAGCAAGCCTGGTGCTCAGTCATCTGGACTAGCTTGCCCTTATGGCCTCGTCGGGAGAGGTTCTCCGCCGAGGAAAAGACCTGCTCCCAATGAACGGGGAACAGTCGTGTTGGCCTTATTGGTGGAACCGGAGACCATTGAGGCCCCCGGGCAAGCTGAGTGCAAGGTGGGGGTGCCCTTGGGCAGTGCCAGACTAGCAGTGCCACCCTGGCACCTTGGCAATACCAGCCTGGCACCTGGGCAATGCCCACTGTGCACCTGGGCACTGCCCGCTGGTGGGGAAAATGGGGTATGTGCCAGAGGGTGGAGCCAATGGGGGGGCGGGTCAATGGTGGAATGTGCCAGGGGCGGGGCCAATGGGGGTGGGGTGGCCTGCTGCCACTCTGCCTGCGATCGGTGGGGGAGGGAACGGGGGCTGTGATCGGTCTGGGTGACAGGGGGGCAGGGGGGCAGGGGGGGGTTGCATCTCAGGCTGTGGGCCCCTGCGATTGCTAGGTGGTGGATGCTGGTTGAGGCTGCCTGCAGTAGCAGGGGCCTGACAGCTCTCTTTCTGTCTGTCAGACCCTTGCTACTGCTAATCCGCATGTGCAGCATCAGAGGTCTGCACATGCGCAATATCTCCCTCTACAGGCTGGCTCTCGAATTAAGCCCAGCCCACAGCCTCTCTGGCTCAAAACTGACTAGCCCATCTTGTCAGAGACAGAGTGCATAACATTGGGCATGAAAACACGCCCAAAAAGCGGATCAGCAACTCTCCCATTGTCAGGCTAGCTGGACACTGAGAAAAAAATCTCGTAAAATTCCACCTGGTGAGGCCAACACAACTGTTCCCTGTTCATGGGGAGCAGGTGTTTTCCTCACTGGAGAGAACCTCTCCCACAAGGCCATAAACGCAAGTGAGCCCAGACATTTGAGCACCAGATTTGCTAAACAGGTGCAATTCTTAATTTAAATAAACTTAAATGCATTATTCAGCCTCTCACCAGAAATGGGCGAGAGAGAGGCTGACCTCGCCGAAAATCCGGCTCCTGTAAGATTGTGAGAAAGAGAAATCGGTCCTGATTTCCGAGCTCTCACTCGATTTTACCAGTTCGCTCCACCATTGATTGGTGGGGGAACCGCTAATATCCTGCCCTCTGTCACTCACTTAACATGCACACACAAGCACACTCTCTCTCTCACAAGCAAAGAAGACTGGTCTTCATACAGACCTTGGTGAAGAGAAGTTTTCTTTCCCATTCTTAAAGTGTAGTGAGGTGAATTCAACAACGAAAATCAGATATCAAAGTCATTGCAGAATTCCCTGGAACAGATGGATTTTCAGCAGGTTACGAAGTTAGTTGCTTGCAACCTTACTGACTGATATTTCTTGTGTGCTTGCAATAAGTATATTTGGTTATCTCTAGACCATTTTTATCAGGTGAGACAACTTGACCAGTACTTATTATTATTATTTGAATTATTTGAAGTTTGAAGCCGCGGGGGACAGATGACTATTCACAGATCCTGGAGAGATGTAGGAATAACAGAGTTGTCATGATGGGAGATTTTAATTTCCCAAACATAGATTGGAATATCCCTAGGGCTAGGGGTTTGGATGGAGAGGAGTTTGTTAGGTGTGTCCAGGAGAGTTTCCTGACACAGTATGTGGATAAGCCGACTAGAGGAGAGGCTGTACTTGATCTGGTGCTGGCTAATGAACCTGGACAGGTGGAGGATCTCTCGGTGGGTGAGCATCTTGGGGATAGCGATCATAATTCTATCTCCTTCACGATAGCATTGGAAAGAGATAGGATCAGGCAGGCTAGGAAAGTGTTTCTCTGGAGTAAAGGGAAATACAGTGTCATCAGGGAGGAAATTAGACGGGTAAATTGGAAGGAGGCATTCTTGGGGAAAAGTACCGAAGGAAAGTGGAGGATTTTCAAGGAATGTTTGTCTGGAGCTCTGCATGACAACGTTCCGATGAGACAGGGGGGTGTTGGTAGGGTACGGGAACCGTGGTGCACGAAGGTTGTGATGAACCTGGTGAATAAGAAAAGAGAGGCGTACAGAAGGTTCAGAGAGCTAGGAGGTGTTAAGGATTTAGAGGAGTATACGGGATGTAGGAAGGAGCTTAAGAAGGAAATTAGGAGAGCGAGAAGGGGTCATGAGAAGGCCTTGGCGGGTAAGATTAAGGAGAATCCCAAGGCTTTCTACAAATATGTCAAGAGTAAAAGGATGAGATGTGAAGGCATAGGACCCTTAAAAGGTGAAGGGAGAAAAGTTTGTGCGGAACCGTTAGAAATGGCGGAGCTGCTTAATGAATACTTTACCTCGGTATTCACGGTGGAAAGGGATCTGGGTGGTTGTACTGCTGGTTTGCGGTGGACAGAAAGGATCGAGCATGTGGACATAAAGAAAGAGGATGTGTTGGAACTATTGAATGGCATCAAGGTTGGTAAGTCGCCGGGACCGGATGGGATGTACCCCAGATTACTGTGGGAGGCGAGGGAGGAGATTGCGGAGCCTTTGGCGATGATCTTTGCATCGTCGATGGAGACGGGAGAGGTTCCGGAGGATTGGAGGATTGCAGATGTGGTCCCTATATTCAAGAAAGGGAACAGGGACAGCCCGGGAAATTACCGACCGGTGAGTCTAACCTCAGTGGTTGGTAAGTTGATGGAGAGGATCCTGAGAGACAGGATTTATGATCATCTAGAGAAGTTTAGTATGATCAAAAGTAGTCAGCACGGCTTTGTCAAGGGCAGGTCGTGCCTTACGAGCCTGGTTGAGTTCTTTGAAAATGTGACCAAACACATTGACGAAGGAAGAGCGGTGGATGTGGTCTATATGGACTTCAGCAAGGCGTTCGATAAGGTCCCCCATGCAAGACTTCTTGAGAAAGTGAGAGGGCATGGGATCCAAGGGGCTGTTGCCTTGTGGATCCAGAACTGGCTTGCCTGCAGAAGGCAGAGAGTGGCTGTGGAGGGGTCTTTCTCTGCATGGAGGTCAGTGACCAGTGGAGTGCCCCAGGGATCTGTTCTGGGACCCTTGCTGTTTGTCATTTTCATAAATGACCTGGATGAGGAAGTGGAGGGATGGGTTGGTAAGTTTGCTGACGACACCAAGGTAGGTGGTGTTGTGGATAGTTTGGAGGGATGTCAGAAGTTGCAGCGAGACATAGATAGAATGCAAGACTGGGCGGAGAAGTGGCAGATGGACTTCAACCCGGATAAGTGTGTGGTGATCCATTTTGGCAGATCCAATGGGATGAAGCAGCAGTATAATATGAAGGGTACCATTCTTAGCAGTGTAGAGGATCAGAAGGACCTTGGGGTCCGGGTCCATAGGACTCTTAAATCGGCCTCGCAGGTGGAGGATGCGGTCAAGAAGGCGTACGGCGTACTGGCCTTCATTAATCGAGGGATTGAGTATGGGAGTCGGGAGATAATGCTGCAGCTTTATAGGACCCTGGTTAGACCCCACTTGGAGTACTGCGCGCAGTTCTGGTCACCTCATTACAGGAAAGATGTTGAAGCCATTGAAAGGGTGCAGAGGAGATTTACAAGGATGTTGCCTGGATTGGGGGGCATGCCTTATGAGGATAGGTTGAGGGAGCTTGGTCTCTTCTCCCTGGAGAGACGAAGGATGAGAGGTGACCTGATAGAGGTTTACAAGATGTTGAGAGGTCTGGATAGGGTAGACTCTCAGAGGCTATTTCCAAGGGCTGAAATGGTTGCTACGAGAGGACACAGGTTTAAGGTGCTGGGGGGTAGGTACAGAGGAGATGTCAGGGGTAAGTTTTTCACTCAGAGGGTGGTGGGTGAGTGGAATCGGCTGACGTCGGTGGTGGTGGAGGCAAACTCGTTGGGGTCTTTTAAGAGACTTCTGGATGAGTACATGGGATTTAATGGGATTGAGGGCTATAGATAGGCCTAGAGGTGGGGATGTGATCGGCGCAACTTGTGGGCCGAAGGGCCTGTTTGTGCTGTGGCTTTCTATGTTCTATGTTCTATGTACTTATGATGTAACTGGTTTGGTGACAAGTCGTTTTATTAAATTTCAGCTCAGGGACGGTGAATTTTGGAGTCCACAGATTTTATGTTTTTGGTAAAATCACAAACAATTGGAGGTGTAAATTCTACAAATGATTTTGTCTTGCAATGTCCATTCAAAAGAGACACTTCACCCCTGGTCATTTAATTCAGAACTTCTGTAAAATTGAGATACTTCTCAGTCCATGCAGAAATTTTAAAAGCTACCTGACCCTTGGCAGTCATTTAATCAGCTTTTTAATGTCTGGTTTTAAAAGTGAAGGCAGTTCCAGACAATTACATACTGAATACCGTCCATGTTTAAAGTTATGAATATGATGTTCCTTTATTGCCAACTTACCATTCTATTGTTTTATTCTTTTGACCACCATCTCTCCATCAATGAAGAGAATGCACGTCTCAGCCTAAGAAGTCTACCCACCTTTGCAGCATTTTGTGAAATAGTAGCTGAATCACAAAAGAGCAGTGGGCACTATAGTTGCTCATCTAAACTCCAATGAGCATGAACTCAACCTGCTCAAGTTTTGCTCATAAGACAACTCACTAATCCTAGGAAGCAACTGAATGAAGCTTCTCTGAGCTAACTGCAATGAAAATGCCCTCCATAGATAAGGAGATCAAAATTATGCACAGTACTCTAGATATGGTCTCATCAATGCCCTATACAGTTATAACAATACTTCCCAACTTTTGTACTCCATTCTCCCTTGCCATAAAGGCCAAAATTCAATTTGTTTTTCCAATTACTTGCTGCACTTCTATGCTAACTTTTTTGTAATTCTTGTACGAGGACACATAGATCCCTCTGCACTGCTACATTTTGTAGTCTCTCCATTTAAATATTATTTTGCTTTTCCATTCTTCCTATTAAAGTTGATAATCTCACATTTATCCACATTATGCTCCATCTGTTTGATATGTGCCCACTCAATTTTCTTATCTCTTTGCAGACTTTTTGCATCAGCTTGCATTCCCACCTATCATCAGCAGATTTGACTACAATACACTCTGTCCCTGCATCCAACTCAATAATTTAGATTGCGAATACTTGAGGGCCCAACACTGATCCCTGAGGTACTCCACGACAGCTTGCCAACCAGAAAATAACCCATTTACTCCAGTTCTCTTTCTTCCATCTTCTGTTCATGCTAATATATAATTCACAAAATCTTGAGCTCTTATCTTGAGCAGTAACCTTTTATTTGGCACTTCATTGAATGACTTATGGAAATCCAAATGTACTACATGAATCGGCTCCTTTTATCCACCCTGCATGTTGCATTCTCAAAGAACTCTAATAAATTTGATGAACTAATTGCAGATCAGGGTCTTGAGCTGCTGATCTGACTGTGATCAGCCTGGGAAGATTTGAAAGTCATCAAATCTTGGGTGAGTGAAAATGTCCCAATGCACCAGCCCTGCAGTCCAAGTGCCAAAACTGGAAAATCTGTCCATTTAAGCCTAGGTCTATCAGTAGGGCTGAAAGATCATAACAATACTGCGCGCAGTTCTGGTCACCTCATTACAGGAAAGATGTACTGCGCGCAGTTCTGGTCACCTCATTACAGGAAAGATGTTGAAGCCATTGAAAGGGTGCAGAGGAGATTTACAAGGATGTTGCCTGGATTGGGGGGCATGCCTTATGAGGATAGGTTGAGGGAGCTTGGTCTCTTCTCCCTGGAGAGACGAAGGATGAGAGGTGACCTGATAGAGGTTTACAAGATGTTGAGGGGTCTGGATAGGGTGGACTCTCAGAGGCTATTTCCAAGGGCTGAAATGGTTGCTACGAGAGGACACAGGTTTAAGGTGCTGGGGGGTAGGTACAGGGGGGATGTCAGGGGTAAGTTTTTCACTCAGAGGGTGGTGGGTGAGTGGAATCGGCTGACGTCGGTGGTGGTGGAGGCAAACTCGTTGGGGTCTTTTAAGAGACTTCTGGATGAGTACATGGGATTTAATGGGATTGAGGGCTATAGATAGGCCTAGAGGTGGGGATGTGATCGGCGCAACTTGTGGGCCGAAGGGCCTGTTTGTGCTGTGGCTTTCTATGTTCTATGTTCTAATATTGTTGATTGAGGTAGCATATCCGGCACTTGGAAAGTTGTTAATTCTCATTTCAAGAAATGAGAATTAGCAACTTTCAGATTTGGGTCCGCTGGATTATTGCAAGCCTGCTCCTTGCTGCCTACAACGTCTACCTGATACGCTGCAGGAAAGGATGTCCCGAGGCATGGTACACTGGGGAAACCATGCAGACACTACGACAACGGATGAATGAACACCGCTCGACAATCACCAGGCAAGACTGTTCTCTTCCTGTTGGGGAACACTTCAGTGGTCACGGGCATTCAGCCTCTGATCTTCGGGTAAGCGTTCTTCAAGGCGGCCTTCACGACACACGACAGCGCAGAGTCGCTGAGCAGAAACTGATAGCCAAGTTCCGCACACATGAGGACGGCCTAAACCGGGATCTTGGATTTATGTCACACTATCAGTAACCCCCACAGCTTGCCTCCTGGACTTGCAGAATCTCACTGGCTGTCCTGTCTGGAGACAATACAATCTTTTTAACCTGTACTTAATGCTCCCTCCACTCACATTGTCTGTATCTTTAAGACCTGGTTGGCTGTAGATATTCGCATTCTAATCAGTATTCTGTAACTTGATTTTGTGTCTCTGTATTGCCCTGTTTGAGAACAGATATCCACTCCATCTGACGAAGGAACAGCGCTCCGAAAGCTAATGGCATTTGCTACCAAATAAACCTGTTGGACTTTAACCTGGTGTTGTTAAAACTCTTACTAGATTTTCACACCAGGCACACTATGTAAACGCAGACTGCAGAAGCCAACTTTGCAATATTTGTGTCCAAAGCAGCAGCCAGAGTTCGAGCAAAGCAAAACAGGCTTTGAATTGGACCAATGAGTTTAAAACAAACACTCAAAGACAGAACTAATTGAATTCAAATTTGAGTGTTGTTGACAGCCTCAAGCCACTCAGGTTGCAGGAATATTTTGAGGTAATTCCAGGAAACCGACTGACGCCTGGTATTATACATCATCACCTCAGCAAAGATCATGTGCTCAAGTATCCAGAATAGAAATTGAAAGTACAATCATCTAGCTCACATACAATGGTGCTGCCAATGAGCCAAGGCTGATATCTCCCACCACCTTATTCAGAGAGCTCTGGGATTGTTAGTTCCTATCACAAATAATTAATGATAATTAACCAGAACGTTCAGACACAGGAAAGTTTGTCTAGTTTCATTAAAGGTGAGCTGGTATTAAATTGACATCCTATCCTGCAATTCCACATTCACAAGTGAATCACAATTAAATGTTTAACCTGATGTTTCCTCTTGTAGGACAACATCCCTTTCCTGACGCTGCACCTTTTGCTACACAAGTACCCTCTCTGTTGGAAAGCTGAGAGTGTAAACTCAGGATTGTGCTAGTGCATTAATATTTGGGCCATTAGTCTTGCGAGGTAGTTTTAGCTCAGACTGCTTATTTTTGGCCCATTTTCTCTCCCTTCCACTTAGCTTAGATCACCCATCGTCACTGACAATAGTTTTTACACTTTTGGACAGAGAAGAAAATAGAAGCAGCCAGTTTTGTGAAGAGCAGAATCTCCAGCACGCTGTCTTGTCTCACTGCCATCAACCAGCGCTGTTTCTATATTGATTTGTCAGCTGATGTCCTTCTTCTGTCACCATTGCAGTCTGCTTGAACCCGTCACCTGCGCAGTCTGCTTAAGCCCATTATCTTCCCCAAGCAGAACAGTTTGGAACTGCAAATCTTTCACAATCTTAAATCTTTCATGTCCCCAGCTCACTGCTGTAAAGGATGAGTGTTGCGATAAGACATAGATAAAGCCTTGACTTCATTTACACCAATATTGCTTTTGGTTTTCAGATGATATAATTCAAATCCTCCTCTTATAACACCCCACACATCTACCAGACGCTGTAATGAGACTGTCCATGTAGACCAACAAATCTAGTTATTTCAACTTGTAATCTATCATAATCTTGACTATGCCTATTTTATCTTTAGTGATGGACATTATCTCTGTTTCTTTTGACGTTGATGCAAAGTCTAATTTTTTTGCTGTAGTGATAACCTGTAGATTACCATCATCATCTGCAATCAGTGCTGCATTTTCTTCAAATCAAAGACAGTTTTTCACTTTTGCTTTGAGACAGTGCTACCAAAATTGATAATGTGGAGATGCCGGCATTGGATTGGGATAAGCACAGTTAGAAGTCTCACAACACCAGGTTAAAGTCCAACAGGTTTATTTGGAATCATGAACTTTCAAAGCGCTGTTCCTTCATCAGGTAAGTGGAGGTAGGTTTACAAACATGGCATATACAGGCAAAGATAATTACAGATTGGAATGTGAAGAATGGTTGGAATGTGAGTTTTTAGAGGTAATCAAATCTTCAGTAGTCAAGGGCATTCAGCCTCCAATCTTTGGATAAGCATTCTCCAAAGCAGCCTTCAAGACAAATGATAATGCAGAATCGCCGAGCAGAAACTGATAGCCAAGTTCCACATGCATGAGGATGGCCTCAGCCAGGATCTTGGGTTCGTGACACACTATCTGTAACCCCCACCATACTGCCTAGGTTTGCAAAATCCTACTAACATAAGAACATAAGAACATAAGAAATAGGAGCAGGAGTAGGCCATCTAGCCCCTCGAGCCTGCCCCACCATTCAATAAGATCATGGCTGATCTGAAGTGGATCAGTTCCACTTACCTGCCTGATCCCTATAACCCCTAATTCCCTTACCGATCAGGAATCCACCTATCCGTGATTTAAACATATTCAACGAGGTAGCCTCCACCACTTCAGTGGGCAGAGAATTCCAGAGATTCACCACCCTCTGAGAGAAGAAGTTCCTCCTCAACTCTGTCCTAAACCAACCCCCCTTTATTTTGAGGCTGTGCCCTCTAGTTCTAGTTTCCTTTCTAAGTGGAAAGAATCTCTCCATCTCTACCCTATCCAGCCCCTTCATTATCTTATAGATCTCTATAAGATCCCCCCTCAGCCTTCTAAATTCCAACGAATACAAACCCAATCTGCTCAGTCTCTCCTCATAATCAACACCCCTCATCTCTGGTATCAACCTGGTGAACCTTCTCTGCACTCCCTCCAAGGCCAATATATCCTTCTGCAAATAAGGGGACCAATACTGCACACAGTATTCCAGCTGTGGCCTCACCAATGCCCTGTACAGATGCAGCAAGACATCTCTGCTTTTATATTCTATCCCCCTTGCGATATAGGCCAACATCCCATTTGCCTTCTTGATCACCTGTTGCACCTGCAGACTGGGTTTTTGCGTCTCATGCACAAGGACCCCCAGGTCCCTCTGCCCAGCAGCATGTTGTAATTTCTTTCCATTTAGATAATAATCCAATTTGCTATTATTTCTTCCAAAGTGAATAACCTCGCATTTGTTAACGTTATACTCCATCTGCCAGATCCTCGCCCACTCACTCAGCCTGTCCCAGTTCGAGACAAGTCACACCTCTTTAACCTGTAATTATCCCTCTCTTGGTGCACATTGTTTGTACCTGTGAAGACTCACATTCCGACCATTCTTCACATTCCAATCTGTAATTATCTTCAATTGTGTCTTTGCCTGTATATGCCTTGTTTGTGAACCTACCTCTCCACTCACCTGATGAAAACAGCGCTCCGAAAGCTTGTGATTCCATATGAACCTGTTGGACTTTAACCTTGTGTTGTGAGACTTCTTACTGTGACCAAAATTGATGTCATTCATTACAAGTTCAAGTACAGCATGGAACAAATGCAACACAATTAATAACTTTTTCTCATCTCTCTGCTTGTTTTAAAATAGTCTGCAGTTGCTCAGTAAAATGCTGTTGTGCTCTTGAATAAGAACACAAAAACACAATAAATAGAAGCAAGAGCCGACGACATGACCTGTAACGCCTACTCCACCATTCAGTATGATCATGGCTGATTGTGAACTTTAACTCCACTTCCCCGCCTGTTCCCCATATCACTTGTTTCCCTGAGAGACCAAAATGGTGGCACAGTGGTTAGCACTGCTGCCTCACAGCGCCAGAGACCCGGGTTAGATTCATGGCTTGGGTCACTGTCTGTGTGGAGTTTGCACGTTCTCTCCGTGTCTGCGTGGGATTTCTCCAGGTGCTAAAGTTTCCTCCCACAGTCTGAAAGACATGCGCTGGTTAGGTGCATTGACCCGAACAGGTGCCAGAGTGTGGCAACTAGGGAAATTTCACAGTAACTTCATTGCAGTATTAATGTAAGCCTTACCTGTGAGTAATAAATAAACTTTAACTTTAAAAACCTGTCTTTCTCAGTCTTAAATATATTCAACGATGGAGCATCCACAACCCACTGGGGTATGAGAATTCCAAAGATTCACAACTTCACAGTAGTTTCTCCCCATCTCTGACCTAAATGATCAACCCTCTATCCCAAGACTGTGAGGGGAATTTTCCCATTCCACACACCATGGGAATCGTAGCGGGCGGGGGTGGACTATGCAAAGGTCCGTTGACCTCAAGCGGGAATTTCTGACCTTGGGGCGAGCGTGGCCAGAAAATACCACCCTGCGTCTCCTTGTTTAAGAATCCCTGATCCATTGAAACAGTCTCTCGGCATCGTACCCCATCAGGCCCCTTCAGAATCTTGTGCATTTCAATGATCACCACTTATTCTTCTAAACTCCAGAGGAAATGGACCCAATTTGCTCAGCCTCTCGTCACAGAACAACACCCTCATTCCAGGAACCAATTTAGTGAACATTTGCTCGACTGTCTCTAATGTATGTATTTTATTAAATGTAGCACACAGTACTCCAGGTGTGGCCTCACCAAAACCCTGTACAACTCGAGCAGGACTGCTTTATTCTTGTACTCAATCTCCTTGCACTGAAGACGAACATGACATTTGCCTTCCTAATTGCCTGCTTTACCTGTATTTTAACTTTTTGTCTTCCTTGTACAAGCACACCCAAGTCTCTTTGAACATCAACACTTACAAGTATCTCACTTTTAAAAATATATTGCATTCTTCATTCTTTCGACCAAAGTGAATAACTTCACGCTTCAGCACATTACAATCCATCTGCCATCATGTTTCCCACTCACTTACCCTGTCTATATATCTCTTTGCAGCATCTCTATATCCTCCCCACTGCTTGCCTTTCCATTCAGCTTTGTATAATCTACAAATCTACATATATTTTTTTCATAGTCTCTTCAGCTAAGTCCTTAATATAGCTTGTAAACGATTAAGACCCCAGCACTGACCCTTGTGCTATTCCACTATTCACTGCCTGCCAACTTGAAAAAGTCCCATTTCTGCCCACTTTCTGTTTCCAATTTGCTAACCAATCCTCTACCCATGTCTGACAGAGGGTCATCCAAACTCGAAACACTGGCTCTATACTCTCTCCACAGATGGTGTCAGACCTGCGGAGATTTTCCAGCATTTTCTATTTTTCTTTCAGATTCCAGCATCTGCCCTATTTGGCTTTTTTCTTCATATATGACCTCCAACTCCATGCACACTTGTCTTGCCCATTAACCTTTGGTGTGGTATCGTGTTGTAGATTGGTCTTTCTGAGGAGGCAACAATGGATTGGGCAAAAGGTGATAAAATGAATTGAAAGCAAGGATGTAAGGTCAAGAAAGCTATCCACAGGTAAGAACATCTCACAAATGAAATATGTAACAAGGCTTTGTAAAAAGCAGAGGTAAAAATTATGATGAATATAATGATAACAGGAACAGAGGATGACTCAGGCACCAAGGTGAGGACGGAGCGGCGGTGGCCTAGTGGTATTATTGCTATATTATTAATCCAGAAACAAAGCTAATGCTCTGGGGACCCAGGTTCGAATCCCACCACGGCAGATGGTGGAATTTGAATTCAATAAAAAAAATCTGGAATTAAGAATCTACTGATGACCATGACATTGTCAATTGTCGGAAAAACCCATTTGGTTCACTAATATCCTTTAGGGAAGGAAATCTGCCATCATTACCTGGTTTGGCCTACATATGACTCCAGAGCCACAGTGATTGACTCTCAACTGCCCTCCAAGGGCAACTCAGGATTGGCAATAAATGCTGGCCAGCTAGTGACACACATGTCCCACGAAAGAATAAAAAAGTTATCAAATCATGCTCAGATTTCCTCAGTTAGGCATCATAGAATTGCATAAAATCTTGTCTGAAAAGTTCAGAAAGATATTGAAAGGAATATTCAAATATTACCTTGAATCAACAGGGTCCCATAGATCTAAACATTTGGGAAAATTTACCAACAAAACAGGAAAACGATAGCGAACCAGAGTTGCTAAAGAAATGGTAAGTGACATAATAATCACTAAAAATATACAATGTTTCCAGTGCAAATGCAATTCATCAGAGACGGTTCATAATCCATTTATAATTTAATTGAAAATTGTGTTAAGTATTCACTTTTGGCAGAAGTCTCTCACAATTGTCCTTATCTTATAGACTCTGAAATTCCATGCATGGGATTTGTGCCAGTGAACTGGGAATGTCACCTGCCAATGCTCTGAAAAATTTACATGACCAGTTCATTTAATTATCTATTGGCAGCTTGCCAGTGCAAATTTTGTGTAAAGATGGGGACACTTAGAGATGAGAGAGCAACATTTAAAACGCCAAGTACAATTGAACATTGCAGTAACAGGCTAAGGGAGCAACTAATCAGTAAGACATTACTTCACTCATTCAGTCCACTGTTAGATACTATTAGGTGTGATGTGTAATTTTGTTCCCCTATTCAGGAAAGCCTTGCACTGAAGGATTGGATAGGGAAGAGGGCATCGAAGGGAGGAACAAAAGTCAGATGTTTGACTTTAATAACAGTTAGTTCAAATTCCCCTCAAGATTCAACAAAAGAGTCTGCCATGCAATATTGTACCATACAGACTAGCAATGATACTGAGAACAAAGTCTATCACTTCCAGAACTGCAGATCAGCACCACAATAATCTAATGATTTGATGCAAGGTACGCAGCTTGCCATTATCCTTATAATTCGGCACCAACACACTTTTAACTCTCTAAAATTAGCAGTTGCATAATTAACCATTTACATTTTTGCAATGGTTCAAAATGGGACTTACATCATATCTTACAATAAGTCTGGCCATTTCCCTTAATAGTAAATATTTGCATGCAAAACCTTGGAACTCCTTCCTCCATTTCAACAGGGTAGTGTCTGGAATATACAGCCCTTAATTTCACCTTTAATTGAATAATGTTGCTGGAGAAAATTATGCACAATGAACAAGGGCTGGGAGGTATATCATTGGCGTTGAGGAGCTCAACTTCTGTAAAGGACAAACCACAAAGCTGCAAGAAAGGTGTTTTGTCCTATGGAAGATCATGTTGTATAACTCACATTTACAGACCCACAGCAACACACAGACACAAGTTTCTACACTCTATCTGTCTCCTTAATCATTAGAAGGTTATGTAAACGCATTTTTAGTTTGCATCTTCCTTCAGGATGGAGAAGGGAAAACAGTGATGATGAGGTGAAAGAGCAGGTGGAGGAAGAGCTGGAGAGAAGGGAAACCACCTTACTGATTAAGAAGGTGACAATGATGACTGAGGGAAAGTAACTGAAGGATAAGGCTGCCACCTATGATTGCTTGTACTTAGGTTATGCCTGATATTCCTGTTCTGTGTTATTTGCTTTCTCAATCCCCTGCACCAACTAAGGCCAGACTTATTATAAAACAGGGCTGGAATTCTCCAGTTTTGTACGCTCCACTACAGCTTTCAGCAAGAACGGAGAATTTGGAGAATTTAGCACTCAGCCGCGGGTGAGGTCGGAGAACTCTTGATCTCAAGCATCAAATCATTGGATGTTTGTGGTGCTGATCTTTGCCTGAGAAGCATTAGTAGGTGTTAGTGAGTTGTGGCATCAAGCACAGCGCAGAACACAAGGGGAGAGAGGAGGTGGAAGTGGCAAGAATGCGTTACTTTCTGATTGGAGACTGAGAAGACTGCCCAGGGTCTTGGAGCTGTCAGACCCAGAATTCATGGGGACTCAACTGAAAAGAAAAGTAGTCAAAGAATTTCACAACTATCTACAAAATCTGAAGCCAGTCTTGGTGGAAATGCAACAACTGATGAATGTGGCTCTCTTCTGCCCTCATTTTCAGCAGTGCAACACTGCAGCTGCTGGAAAAATGGAATCAAAACAGAAAATGCTGGAAATACCCAGCAGGTCAGACAGCCTATGTGGAGAGAAAAAAAGAGTTAACATTTTAGGTCAATGACCTTCTTTCAGAACTAGTAAACATTAAGTGATGTACGAAGGTTAAAGCAGTTCAGAGGCAGCAAAAGGGCTGGGCAGGGTGAGAGAGAAAAATAGGGAACGTCTAAGATAGAGTGAAAAAAAGGAAAGAGTAAATGATAAATAGGATGATGGTGAAAAGCAAATGGAGGTAGCGATGAGATATGTGTTGACCAATTTGCACTATAAGCCCACCAGTTCTCACAACCATGTCAGCCATTGTTCCTCACATTCTCCCTCCTGTAAAGGCTCAATTTCATTCTCCCTGTTTCTTTGTCTCCGTTGCAACTGCTCTGACTATGCAACCATCCATATCATCACTTTTAATATGTCCTTCTTTGTCCTCAACCAAGTAATCTGTCCTTGCATGAAAGGGCCCTCCATGCTACACATTCCACATCCCACATTTCTGCCCTCACTCTTCCACCTTCCTGCAAGAACAATAATGGGGCTCCCCTTGCTCTCACCTTCCAACCCACCAACGTCTATATTCAAACATAATCATCTGCCATTTGCAACATGTGACGGCACCAAACATGTGCCAAATACATATTTGAAGTGCCTGATGTAGGTTGTCCAAGTGTCCAAAGCATATAGGGTTGAGGGGGAATCACTCCACTATCTGCTGGACTATCAACAAAACAACCTCTCCCCTTCCCATGGTACCTTTCCACATGAGCGTAGGAGATGTCACAGGTGCCCTTTCACCTCTTCCCTTCTCGCTGTCCAAACACTCCTTCCAGGTGAAACAGCAATTATTACTAGTACTTCTTTCAATTTAGTATTTCAATGTATTGCTTACTTTGGGCAGGATTCTCTGGATTTATCCGTGGCTGGACTCGTTGCCAGCGAGAACAGAAAATGTGGCGTTCCAGCCAAAACTCCATTCGCTCTCAGCGGCAGTGGAAAATCCCAGCCGTGAACGAAGAAGGAGGATTTCAGCCATTGTGACCCCTCTACATTGGGGAGAATAAACACAGGTTGTGAGATCATTTTGTGGAACCCTTCCATTCAATTCACAAGTGTGACCCCGAGTTCCCAGTCACTTGTCATCTCAGTTCACTGCTCTGCTCCTATTCTGATCTTGCGGTCACTGGTCTTTTATGCTGCTCTTAAGACCCAACAGAAACTTAAGGAACAGCACCTCACCTTTGATTAGTCACTTTACTACCTTCCGGACACACATTGAGTTTAACAATTTTAGATCCTAATCTCTGCCTCTATTTTCTTTTCCTTTGCACTTCTTTTGGATAACGGGTGTTCTTCATGATTCTGCATTTAACCATCTACACTTCCTCTAGACCCACCTTTTATTTCATCACCATTTTGTTTTTCCGTTCACTATCATTGCTTTTGTCATTTAAACTCTATGCTATCAAAGCCCTTCCATATTGTTCTCCCCCAACCCCAATTCCCACCTTATCCTTGTCTCTGCACTTGTTTAAAACATGTTACATCATTAACTTTTTCCAGTTCTGTTGAAAGATCCTTAACTCTATTTCTCTCACCACACATACAATTCTGTAACAGTGGATGAGTTTCCAATCCACCTTGCCACCTACCTACCTGATGCGCTATTCAAACACGAGGCTTGAAGCTCAGTAAATGAAAGGCTTTTATTTACTGTAACGAAGCTACCAGAACTTATATACACTATCCCAGACTGAAGGGGTCCCGGCCAGAGCAGGGACTCTTATACCTCTCCCAGGAGGCGGAGCCCGACTGGGATGTGCCACAACACTACAGTACAAAGGTGTAACAACCCCACCCTAACCCCAACAGCAACAATAGCACAACCCAACAGTAACATATGTACATCCTTGAGGTACTGGCCAGCCCCTGGCTTAGCACTATCCAGTGGGAACCAACGATGGTTCACCACATTCACCCCTCCTTTGAGAACAAAGGACGGCGGGGTACAAAAAACAGAATAAAATGTCAGCAGTCTATAAGTTCAGACGGTCAGGGGGACCGCACCGTCGTTGTGACCTCCTCAATACCAGTGGTGACACCGGAGTAGGCACTTGCGGTGGCGTTCTCCCCAAGGCGGCGTCCAGCTGTTCTTCCACGGACTCACCGGCCGGTTGACCCTGAGGTGACGGTAGTCCATGGGATCCTGACACGCCCTGCGGTGGCGACCATCTTCTGGGCTCAGGCAAGCTGTACATGGGAGTAAAATGGTTAAGCAATGGTCCCGATGCTGCCCGCGCCGTGTCCGGGGAAGAAACAAGAGATAAAGGGTTTGTTACAGGGGGTATGGGAGTGACAGGGGTTGCTACGTCCCCTGTTGGCGCCAGGTCTCGGATCGAGACCGTGTCCTCTCGCCCGTCAGGGTATGCCACATAGGCATACTGAGGGTTGGCGTGGAGGAGATGGACCTGTTCGACCAACGGGAGGACGGGTCCTGAGTACGTCAACCAAGACGGTAATGAGGTCCCCGAGGAAGACTTCCGAGGGAATGAGAACATCCTCTCATGGGGAGTAGCATTGGTTGCCGTACACAGGAGGGAGCGAATAGAATGGAGCGCATCAGGGAGCACCTCTTGCCAACGGGAGACTGGAAGACCTTTTGACTTCAACGCCAGTAAGACAGCCTTCCAGACTGTAGCATTCTCATGTTCCACCTGTCCATTACCCCTAGAGTTGTAGCTCGTGGTCCTACTAGAGGCAATCCCGTAGGAGAGCAGGAATTGCCTCAAGTCATCGCTCATGAACGACGAGCCCCTGTCGCTATGGATGTAGCCGGGGTACCCGAACAGGGTAAAGAGATCACGGAATGCCTTGATAACCGTGGCAGCGTATGTATCCGAGCAGGGAACAACAAAAGGGAACCAAGAGTACTCGTCAATGATATTGAGGAAGTACACATTCCGATCTGTTGAGGGAAGGGGGCCCTTAAAATCAACACTCAGTCTCTCGAAGGGACGAGTGGCCTTGACTAAATGTGCCCGGTCAGGTCGGTAAAAGTGCGGTTTGCATTCCGCGCAAACCCGACAGCTCCTTGTTACTGACCTGACGTCCTCCACCGAGTAAGGCAGGTTGCGGGCTTTTATAAAGTGGTAGAGCCGAGTGACCCCAGGATGGCACAGGTCATTATGGAGGGCGTGCAAACGGTCCTCCTGTATACTAGCGCATGTTCCACGCGAGAGGGCATCCGAAGGCTCATTGAGTTTCCCTGGACGGTACATGATGTCGTAGTTATAGGTGGAGAGTTCAGTTCTCCACCGCAAGATCTTGTCATTCTTGATCTTGCCCCTCTGCGTGTTATTAAACATGAACGCCACGGACCGCTGGTCCATGATCAGGGTGAACCGTTTTCCCGCCAAGTAATGGCGCCAGTGCCTGACGGCCTCCACAATGGCCTGTGCCTCCTTTTCCACCGTTGAATGCCGAATTTCGGGGCCTTGGAGGGTGCGGGAAAAAAATGCGACGGGCCTGCCCGCCTGGTTAAGTGTGGCGGCCAGGGCGAAATCAGATGCATCGCTCTCCACCTGAAAGGGGATGGACTCGTCTACAGCGTGCATTGTAGCTTTCGCGATGTCGGCTTTCAATTTATCGAAGGCCAATCGGGCCTCTGGCGTTAGGGGAAAAGTAGTGGACTTAATGAGCGGACGGGCTTTGTCCGCGTAGTTGGGAACCCACTGCGCATAATAAGAGAAGAAGCCTAAGCATCTTCTCAGTGCTTTTGCACTAGCAGGTAAAGGAAGTTCAGAAAGGGGGCACATACGGTCTGGATCAGGGCCAATGACCCCGTTTTCCACCACGTATCCTAGGATGGCTAAACGGCGCGTACGAAACACACACTTCTCCCTGTTGTAGGTCAAGTTCAGGCGAGATGCAGTGCGTAGGAAGTTCAGGAGATTCGTGTCGTGGTCCTGCTGGCCATGGCCACAGATGGTGACATTATTCAGGTACGGGAAGGTAGCCCGCAGCCCATTCTGGTCCACCATTCGGTCCATAGCACGCTGGAAGACCGAGACCCCATTGGTGACACCAAAGGGAACCCTGAGAAAGTGATACAAGCGACCATCCACCTCAAAAGCCATGTATTGTCGGTCCTCTGGGCGAATGGGGAGTTGGTGGTAGGCAGACTTGAGGTCTATGGTGGAGAACACCCGGTACTGCGCAATCTGATTGACCATATCAGATATGCGCGGGAGGGGATACGCATCCAGCTGCGTATATTGGTTAATGGTCTGACTGTAGTCAATGACCATCCGGGGTTTGTTCCCGCTCTTGACCACCACGACCTGCGCTCTCCACGGACTAGCACTGGGTTGTATGATCCTTTCTTTGAGGAGCCGCTGAACCTCAGATCTAATGAAGATCCGATCCTCAGTGCTGTAACGCCTACTTTTAGTCACGATGGGCTTGCAGCCTGGCACAAGATTCTGGAACAAGGAAGGTGTGGTGATCTTCAGCGTCGAGAGGCTGCAGGCGGGGCGCGTTGGGCAATTTAGAGGCTGCTGCTGTTTTCCCACTGCCAGTGAAGGGAGTGGCCCACCATACTGTAGGATTACACTCCTCAAGTGGACCATGAAGTTTAGTCCGAGAAGTATTGGCGCGCAAAGATACGGCAACACAAGGAGCTTGAAACGCTCGTAAACTGTGCCTTGCACTTTCAAGGTTACCACGCAACTCCCTAGCACGGCAACATACCGGGACCTTGATGCCATAGAGATTGTCTGTTTGGCAGGTTGAATCTGGAGTCCACACCGCTTCACAGTGTCTGGGTGGATAAAGCTCTCAGTGCTCCCGCTGTCAAACAGACAATAAATCACGTGGTCATTTACCTGGATATTCATCATAGATTTGTCAAGTCTATGAGGCTTGGCCTGGTCCAGGATGATCGACACCACCGTTGGTTCATGAGCGCCACTGCAGGCAGCTGAAGTCGATGAGGAGGACCCCTGCTGGTCGTTCGTGGTCAGTGTCGACCAACAAGACTGCCCCCATGAGTCGCACGTGGGTGAGGGCGCCAAACTCAGCGACCCCTGGTGGTCATACTCCTCCGACTCCGTCGACCGTAATGGCGTCGTCCTGGTCTCGCACGTGGATGAACCCTGCGATGACTTCGACGACGAAGACCCAAGCTCTGAAGAATCGCAGGCTGCACTGCCGTTCCTGGGTTTAGATCGGCACACTTTTGAACAATGCCCTTTTTTACCGCATGCAGTGCACAACACAGCTTTAGCGGGACACTTTTGTCGAGTATGCTTCGCTCTTCCACAGAAATAGCACCACGGGCCGCCCGGGGCTGCTGCCATCGTCTGGCCCGAATGGGAGCACACCATTACGCAGCATTTCGAACCCGAGGGACGAGGAGGGATTAGCGACTGCTCCTGCCACGTTGTCTCCACATGGTCCTCCGGATATAATACTAAGCTTTTGGAGGCCGACTCGAGCATCTCTGCTAACTCGATGGCCTGGGTAAGATTAAGGTTACCCTTCTCCAACAGTTTAAGTCGAATGTACGATGATCCGACCCCGGCCACAAACGCATCTCGGGCGAGGTCGTACATGCTCTGCTCAGCCGACACAGCTTTGCAGTCACAGCCCCTGGCTAGCTGTAGGAGCTTGTTTGCATATTCCTCCATCGTTTCGCCAGACTGCCGTCGTCGAGTGGCTAGGAGGTAACGAGCGTGTATCTCATTAGGTGGTTTGGTATAGCGCTTCTTCAGAAGCTCGAGGGCCTTAGTATAATTGGTGGCCGCACGGATCGCGAGGTAGACAGTGTCGCTTACCCTCGCATGGAGGACCCAGAGTCTGTCATCATCTGTGGTGACCGCTGCGGAGGCTGCCAGGAAGTCTTCGAAACACTTCAGCCAGTGGTCGAAGGTGTTAGAAGCGCCCACCGCACGTGGATCTAGCGTAAGGCGTTCCGACTTCAGAATTTGTTCCATACTCTTTTTTTTTTCTCGACGAGAGTTTAACGACAGTAAATAAAATTGATGCGCTATTCAAACACGAGGCTTGAAGCTCAGTAAATGAAAGGCTTTTATTTACTGTAACGAAGCTACCAGAACTTATATACACTATCCCAGACTGAAGGGGTCCCGGCCAGAGCAGGGACTCTTATACCTCTCCCAGGAGGCGGAGCCCGACTGGGATGTACCACAACACTACAGTACAAAGGTGTAACAACCCCACCCTAACCCCAACAGCAACAATAGCACAACCCAACAGTAACATATGTACATCCTTGTAGTACTGGCCAGCCCCTGGCTCAGCACTATCCAGTGGGAACCAACGATGGTTCACCACACTACCCAAAAATACTGGGGCTGTCACTTCAATTCCACTACCTTATATCCTTCTTTTGTTGAATGCCTGTGGAATAGATTTCATTTTATAAATATGCAGTAATATACAAAAGTGTGACAGATTCAATTTTCTCTGAATTAATAGTGTCACTGTTAATTGTCATTGTAAATATTTTCACCTAAGCTGGTGCAAATCCATAAGCAGTACAGAAAACAATTTATCCGAAAAGGGAAACTAGATAAACACACATAGGGGAAAGGAATAGGAAGTAAATGTTGATGCGGTTAGATGAAAAGGGGTGGGAAAAGGTCATGTAAACATCCACATAGTTGGGTAAAATGGGCCTACTTCACGATGCTGTAAATAATATGTATTTAAAATGCTGCATGAGTACACATAATCCAGTGTATCTGCTGACAAACAATTCATATTTGATGTGAGCTGAAGCTGTCAATATATTGGACAGTTTTACCTGTGACCAATTCCACACCTGTAACTCTGGAGTTGAATGTCCCTACAGGCTGTGCAGGTCAAAGTGACACATTGCTCTCTGTTGGATAGAATTTACAATGCCATAAGCAGATTTTCCCTGGAAAAAAACTGGATGTTGTTAGTGACACGCAGTAGAGGTTTGTGCCAGCAAGCAACCTGTCAAAATGCATTCTTGCTAAATTGGGTAGGATTTCCTTTTGCACTCTTATCCTTTTCCAAGATGTATATAATTGGTAGCTGGTGATGCTATAGCTTTCACTCTCTTTCTCTGTCTCATCTCATGTCAATTTTGTAAAATATTCCCACCATATCAATGCTGTCACCTGTCAGACCTTTACCCTCTGCTTCCATCAAATGCATCTCTCCCTCTGAATATTGCCCAAGCATTTTATTCTTTGCTTTTGACTGTTCAATTTTGACAAGTCCATTGCTCTCCAACAAATCCCTGGCTGCATTCATGGACATTACTCCAAGTTGACACCTGACCCAGAAGGCCACTGTAATGCTCTATGTGCATAGGGACACAAAGCCATGGAAGAGTGTTGCAGAGATGGAGGAGGGTTTTAACGTACCAGTTCAAAGTGAGCAGCAGACATCACCTACCAACTGATGGTGGGGTTGCAAGTTTGGATAATATGCAATATGAATTCTGAAAAACTGTTCCAGGGGATAAGGGAGGCAATCATCTCGAATAACAAGACCAGGTACCGTCAACTCTTTTGGAGCTTCCCTTATGAGGCAGATGGCTGGTATTCTGTTTGAGGTGTCGTACAGACTCAAAACATTTGGCGAGATTTTAAGGCCTCGCTCAGGCGAGACCGGAAATTCCTGCCCGAGGTCAACGGACATTTCCGCTGTCCACCCCTCACCTGCTCTTATTCGGGGCGTGCGAGGTGGTAGAGTTCCGGTGGTTAGCTCTATTCTCTCTCCATAGAGGCTGTCAGACCAGTTAAGATTTTCCAGCATTTTCTGTTTTTGTTTCAGATTTCAGCATCCGCAGTAATTTGCTTTTATCCTATTATTTTGAAGTTTACCTTACAAATATATAAATAAGAACGTTTATCTTCTAATACACTATGAAAAGAGAAATCAAAGGGATTTCTAAAGGTGTGTAGGTTAGGTGGATTGGCCATACTAAATTGTCCCTTAGTGTCCAAAGATGTGTAGGTTAGGGGGATTAGTCATGGTAAATGCATGGGGTTGGACCTGGGGAAGATGCTCTTTCAGAGTCGGTGCAGACTCGATGAACCAAATGGCACTGTAGGGATTCTATTGTTCTACAACCAACGCGCAAGTTGTAAAACTAAGCTGCGAATGCTCCTTCAGATCAGAAAATAAAGTTTAAAATTTTGAAGTTTTAAAGTTTAAAGTTTTTATTTATTAGTCACTTTAAACTTTAAAACTTCATTTTCAGGTGACACCATTAGTTTCCATTTATTTTAAATTGGTCAACTTTCCAAATTCTGAATGCACAATAAGGATGCCAAGTTGTAGATTATTTCTGAAACTTGTCAACAGCCTAAGTATGAGTGACAATCTATTGTTTAAGGAGCCTGAATTGTGTTTGCAGTGTTAACCCATACATGTAAATGGGTGAGTTTACAGCCAACATAATAGTGTGGTGGACAAGCAGCCCACAGGCCAAGAGACTGAACCACAGCAGAGAAAAGTGTGAAAAAAATAGAACTCAAGAAACGTGGCATCTGTAGACAGGCACAAAATGAACCTGCTTGTTATGAAAACCTAAATGACCCATGTTACAATCCTATTCAGGACCATTAACATTTTTTTAAAAAGTCTAAATATCCAGCAATTAACCATCAGAATTATGGCTCAAGATTTTCAGTTTTTAAACAATAAACTTTATTGTACATCAAAAAGAATTAAACAAAGTATGCATAATTAACTTACCACTATAGTTTATAATTACCTATTCTATGAACTCAGTTTTACATTTTATTTCCTCCCAAGAGTTCCCTTATCATGCAAAATCTTTCAGGTGCATTCTCTTTTCTGGGGACCAATCCCAGAGCTTGCCACAGCTCTCCAGAGTTTACTTTCTCCTTAGTATTCCTGCTATTCCTCGAGGTACAAATATTATGAGGGTCATTCCATCAGCATTTTGGTTAGCTGACCCTCCATCAAAACCTCACAATTGGGGCTGCTCCAGCTCCAGATATCCAACTGCCAACAATCCAAACTTCTTACAGCTTTCCAAACTAACTCTGCTGACTGGTTTCTGCCACAAGGCTCTGTGAGGACCACTATAGATTTCTTCCATTAACTGCAAGCTGGAGCAAATCTTCTAGCTGCTCAGTCCCTCGTGAAATCCAAACTGTATTCCTTGGGGTGAAAGGTGAAGTTATTGTTTCCTTTGATTGAAATGCAGGCCTTAACTGGCTATCGCCTCCTGTTGGCGCTCTCAGGCTGGTGAAATGCAGTCATTAACAAAGCAAAGCTACAACTATCTCGGTTTGAACTGAACTGCCCACTTCTGTCTGCAAACACACACAGATAATTCAAACCAAACAACCTTCTAATCAGGACAGTGCCCTAAATCACTAACACTATGGTAGCATGGCATACTTTGGGATGGTTCAACCAGAAATGCAAATGAATTATTTTACCTTCACCATAACTATTTTATCCTATAATCCATATGAATATTTTTATATTTTTATTGGAGTTTACAACTCTCTTTCCCAGAATTGCTTTTTTATTGAGATAATGAAAGGCGCCCTGGCTCTATCCAGAGATCTAGCTCTGATCTTGAAGATAAACATAGGTTAGCTTTTAAATGTAATTAACACCAAGTTTGTTTGAATTACGTTGACTCAGTATTGCTCATCAGTTTCTCAATCAGATGCCCCCATTTTTTTCTCCACAGTTTAAGCCTCAATTTTCAAAACAAAAAGTTAGTTTCCAAAACACACGAATTACAAACTAATATTCACGGCACTCAATGATGTCCTTCAGAGAAGGTAACTCTTAGCACACAGTTTGATTTAGATGAGACTCTCGAGCACACTATATGATTGATTCCTAATACTCTCAGCTTAGCAAGCCATTCAGTTGTAGGCATGAACAGTGTTACCCAAATCCTGAGAATAAATGAAAAATCCTGGAGTGGTGTCACCTAACGTGTACTTAACAATTCCTGTGTGCATAGGTGGTGCCAATCTGAAAGCCTGAAACAATAAGCAGTGATGCTATAAATAGCACTCTTCCTTACTTTCTGACTTTTTTGGGTTAAGCAATGAGCCAGATAAACAAAATTCCCTGAACTGGAGAGTATCCTTATGGTTTTTCTGAGCGACGCAAACATTTTTTCTTTAGAAAGGCGGAAAACGTTTGAATCGGAATTTCCCCTACACTTCACTCACGTTCACTCAGACTCCAATCCAAATTATTCCTCTGGTATGATTCTGTCAGTCTGACATTCTCATAGTGTTCTCGTTTCTCAGTGGCTGATGATAAAATTTGTCCGTGCGTCTCAACTTGCTTTTGTGTCCTTTGAAACAAAATGAATGACCTCTCGAACTAAATGTAAATCTCTAAAGGTTAATATTGTTCAAGTCAGAATGGATTCAATGGTGCTTGGAGGGCTGATTGAATAAGCAACCAAACTGGAACCAGAAATCTTTTGGCATCAATGTGTGTTTTACTTTCAGCAATTCATCTTGCTTGCTGACCGCATGTATCATACCAACATTATGGAATGCTTTCCATTTCAGTTTCTTTACTGTTTGAGTGAAGTAAATGTTTCAATTAACATGTATTATGATAAATTGCTGTTCTATGGAAACTTCATTGTAAGAGGCTGCCATTGAAGCAAGTCACCTGATGTTTCCTTTAACAGCAACACTAAGAAACATAAAATACTTGGTCTCCAGAGACCTGGCAACATAGTAGATCAAGACAAGAGCTGTAATTGTTTGGTTTTAGTTCTCCTTTACCAGCCTGCTAAAAAGTAGAGTTGATTCCACGTGTGTCTCTAAAATCTGAGGGTAATTTTAACTTTTGTCAATATTGTAAAAGAGGCACTACTAGATCATCCACCCATAATACGCATAAACCAAATGACTTTTCTACTGATGGCAAGGACAGAATTGAGGGAGATGTTGCATGGACAACAGATCCAATGACACCCATTTAAAATATCACTAAATGATAACATAATGTAAATAACCAGAGAAACAGAACTGGCTCACTGTGGAATCCCAATGGCCTGAGGTTACCAGGGCTGACGTCCCAGTATAAAAGCAATTGGTCAAAATGTAAATTAGGGAGAGTAACATGCAAATGGGTTGACATTTAATTGCCAGCTTTCAGATGACCAGACCTGATCTGCATATAGTAGGTCCAAATCCAACTCCAGGTCGCATCACTCACGTAACCAATGCTATTATTTAATGCTTCATGCTCAAGATTTCCGCTTGATTACTGCTAACCCAAACTGGTTAATGCAAGATCTTCAAAATGTTACCTACCAACAGTGCAACAGCACGATAGATTTGTACCCTATTGCGCTAATATTTACTTGTTGAGCAAAAAAAATAGAAATTCACCGCAGATGCAGAAAGATAGAAAAGAAAGGGCTATTATAAGCTTGCCAGACTCTGCTAGTTTTTTTGTTGTTTAATCAACTTAGATGTAGAATTTACTTTTAATCAATGGTGAGCAAGTTTTCAGTGGATGTAATTAGGTGATTTAACATCTTGTAACAATTATTATTTGCTACATAGTAATTAGTTAGTCCACATATACGTATAGATATGTTTCATTTATAATGACAATGAACAAACTTATCAAAATGGAGTATAATCAGGGAATATCACAAAAGCAAGTTAATTTGACCGCATTCCTTTGAGATTCAGTTACCTTCACTAACAAGGCCATAAAATACTAATGGCTTTAGTAGGCTCCCGTTATCAATCGGAGCAACCACATGTGAGACTCTTTTAATGAAGCTGCTTTGTGAGGCTGCTATCAAAATAAGAGACATTAGATAAAGAAGTTTGACTAAGAGAAAGATTGAGGTAAGGGACTCAAGGACAGTTCACAAGGCTTGATGATGATATACTGGTGTCCCACGAGGTACCATGGTCACACAGCCCAGGGATGTTCAGGATTTCATTCTATTGGATCAATACGTAATGTATGTGATTTGTAACCCTTTTGATTGGATTGTGTCCAGCTGACTGTGAGCTGTGGAATTGTATAAACCATGATGATTTTCTTTGTCCGGTGGAGTGGTGTTTTGACCCTTTGCCTCAAGCACCCTCTCCCAGCTGGAAAGTAAAAATAAAGACGATCTGTTGTTTAAGTATCTTGTGTTAATGTGTGTTTGTGTTAAAGTCAAACTCGGAAGTCGAGATTTCGAATATGATCTTACAATATTCAAGGTGGTAATTTTAACCAGAACACTGGTTCTAATAAGCCGCGTGCTCAAATGAGCTGTCTTCCTTGAAAATTGCGAGATTGACTGATCAATATTATTTTAGTGGTATTATAATTGCATCGTGCATGATGTACTGGGATTACTAGATGGAGTTTGGGCATCCATAAGGTGCTGTGGACCATCAACAGCAGAGGAACCGCTCTCCAGCACAATCAGCAACCTCATGGCCCAGCATATCCCCCAGTCAACCATTACCATCAAGCCAGGGGATCAACCCTGGTTCAATGGAGAATGCAGGAGAGTGTGCCAGGAGCAACACCAGGCATACCTAAAAATGAGGTGTCAACCTGGTGAACCTACCAAACAGGACTACTTGCATACCAAACAGCATAAACAGCAAGTGATAGACAGAGCTAAGCGATCCCATGACCAACGATCAGATCCAAGCTCTGCAGTCCTGCCACATCCAGCCGTGAATGGTGATGGACAATTAAACAACTCACTGGAGGAAGAGGCTCCACAAAAATCCCCATCCTCAATGATGGAGGAGCCCAGCACATCAGTGCAAAAGATAAGGCTGAAGCATTCGCAGCAATCTTCAGCCAGAAGTGGTGAATGGATGATCCATCTTAGCATCCTCCAGTGGTCCCCAGCATCTCAGATGCCAGTCTCCAGCCAATTCGATTCACTTCAAGTGATATCAAGAAACATTTGGAGGTACTGGATAGTGAAAAGGCAATGGGCCCTGATAACATTCCGGCAATAGTACTGAAAACTTGTGCCCCAGAATTTGCTGCTCCCCTAGCCAAGCTCTTCCAGTACAGTTACAAAACTGACATCTACCTGACAATGTGGAAAATTTCCCAGGTATGTCCTGTACACAAATAGCAGGACAAATCCAACCGGGCCAATTAGCACCCAATCAGTTTACCCTTGATCATCAGTAAAGTGATGGAAGGGGTCATCAACAGTGCTATTAAGCAGCACCTGCTCAGCAATAACCTGCTCAGTGACACCCAGTTTGGGTTTCACTCAGCTCCTGACCTCATTACAGCCTTGGTTCAAACATGGACAAAAGAGCTAAATTCCAGAGGTGAGGTGAGAGTGATATCAAGGCCGCATTCAACCGAGTGTGGCTTCAAGCAACCGTAGCAAAACTGAAATCAATGGGTATCGGGGGCAAACACTCCGCTGGTTGGAGTCATACCTGGCACATAGGAAGATGGTTGAGATTGTGGAGGGTCAGTTATTTCAGCACCAGAGCAAAACTGCAGGGGCCCCTCAGGGTAGTGTCCTAGCCCCAACCATCTTCAGCTGCTTCATCAATGACCTTCTCGCCGTCATGAGGTCAGAAGTGGGGATGTTTGCCGACGATTGCACGATGTTCAGCACCATTCGCGACTCCTCAGATACTGAAGCAGTCAGTCCATGTTCAAATCTGGACAATATCCAGGCTTGGGCTGACAAGTGGCAAATAACATTCGTGCCACATAAATGCCAGGTAATGACCATCACCAATCAGAGATGCTCCAACCACTGCCTTTGACATTCAATGATGTACCATCACCCTTGACATTCAATGGAGTTACCATCACTGAATCCGCCACTGTCAACATCCTTGGGGGTTACTATTGACCAGAAACTCAACTGGACTCACCACATAAACACAGTGGCTACAAGAGCAGGTCAGAGACTAGGAATACTGCAGCGAGTAACTCATTTCCTGACTCCCCAAAGCCTGTCCATCATCCACAACGTACAAGTCAGGAGTGTGATGGAACACTCCCCATTTGTCTGGATGGGTGCAGCTCCCACAACACTCAAGAAGCTTGACACCATCCAGGACAAAGCAGCCTGCTTGATTGGCATCACATCCACACCCTCCACCACTGATGCTCAGTAGCAGCAATGTATACTATCTACAATATGCGCTGCAGCAACTCACCAAAGATGCTTAGACAGCACATTCCAAAACCATGACCACTTGCATCTAGAAGGGCAAGGGCAGCAGACACATGGGAACACCATCACCTTCAGGTTCCCTCCAAGCCACTCACCATCCTGACTAAGAAACATATTGCCATTCCTTCACAGTTACTGGGTCAAAATCCTGGAATTTAGTCCCCAACAGCATTGAGGGTCAACACACAGCACATGGACTGCAGCGATTCAAGCAGGCAGCTCACCATCACCTTCTCAGAGATGTAGACGAGCAGTAAGTGCTGGCCAGTCAGCTATACCCATATCCCACAAATCAGTTTCCCATGAAGGGCTTGACCAACCCCTATGAAGCATTACCACGTGGTGAGGCCTAACTCCAAATATGTGCTTAGCATCTAGAGTGTCACTCAGCTGCACTATCGGAGGTCTGTATTCTGGAGACTTGGTGGGTTTTGTGCACAAGCGGGGCTGGTGTTCTTGTGCCTTAGGCACCTCGCCACCCACTATATTCTGCACTTAATGCATCCAGCAAATAAAGGCCTCAGGCATGCATTCCGTACAATAAAATGCTCAATGTCTGAATAGCTACAGTCACCACAGGCTACGTTATCAGCATCTATGTGAGTATTTTCTATACTAGTCATGTACTTTTGATGATTTAAACATTACCAGAGCAAAAATTAGAACATTTTATTCAAATAGTAAAACATCCAATGGCACAGAGATACATTTGAAAGTAAACCTAAACATGCCAAGTACACGAAAATTGATCTCACAGATGCTGATCATGTTACAAATAGCAAGATACAAAACACATTTCCAAGATATCTATGTCAGTGGCAAGCCTTTCAATCAAATCAAGCCTTTCAGCCAAATTAAATCCTGATTTTATTTATGCCATGCTCTGTTGACTAAGTCCTTCACCAATGAAATAAATTGTGGGAAGATGGAGGTGGTGAATAGTAAAGCAGAAGCCCAGGCTAATGATCTGGGAACATGGGTTCAAATCCCACTAGAGCAGCTGGCGGAATTCAATTAAAAGATCTGGAATTGAAAGCTTGTCTTGGTAATGGCGACCACGACAGTTATCATTGGTTGTTCTTCACTAATGTCCTTTAGGGAAGGAAATCTGCCCCCTTACCTGGTCTGGTCCACATGTGACTCCAGCCACACAGCAGTATGATTGACTCTTAACTGCCCTCTGAAATGGCCTAGCAAGACTCAGTTCAAGGACAATTAGGGATGGGCAATAAATGCTGGCCTTAGCTGTGATGCCAACATCCCATTACTGCAAAAATATATATACAACTAACTATAGTCGTATGTTTGGCAATTCACTTACTTTATTATTGTAAAAACACAAATCTTAAACACCAAAAAAAGCATAGTATACATGAGCACTGCAAAGAAAACTTACCACACATGGATTTGATGAGGAGCCATGAGGACCATCCAAACCTGCCCTGCACACTGTGTCAAATTGCAGCCAGGGGACTCTTTCATTCTATGTACAAACATGGCTTCTTCTTATACCTTTCTTATGTTCTTCTGCGTGCCTGCTGCATACGACACCATCTTACATTTTATGACCACCAAATTGCTCAAATGGTCTGCTAAACATATAGAAGTACATGCCTACTCACTCCAAACTGTTACTTCCGAGCATTGCTCCTCCCAAACCATAATTTTGTTGCAAACAAACTTCTGATGTTCTACTCACAGGAGCACATGACCTTTTCTATTGCTTAACCTTACGCAATCCCTACATTGATGAAAAGAATGTGTTTCTAAAGCTTTATCTTAGTGTCACATGAGGGAAATAGATAGGCTACTCCAGAACATGACTTAAAACAATCCTGTCTACGTTATTGTTCCTTCTTCGTTAGAAAACAATAATGCAAAAGCATATCAATATTCTTATATAGTCTATAGTACAACTCATCTCCCCAGCTCTGTCTAAATGATGCAATCACATCACCTGGTACAGCAGGAGAGAAACAGGTGACTATTTGTTAGCAACAATACATCAAGATGACTTCCGATGATAGCTAGTTGCAATAAAGATAGAAATGCATTCTAAAAGAATATAATTAAGATGATTGAAGGTGATCATTCCAATTTTACAGTGACAGAGGGGGAGACCAAGGAAAACCTTGTCCCCTAAAAACTAGCACTCCATGGTAGCACATGAGAAAGTCTGTTAAATTATACTACTTAATATTTAATAATAGGGAGATTTTATGAATTCTTGCCTGTGTTGAGATACCGAGCCTGCTACAAGAACAAATTGGAAAATCACAGGTAGGCTACCCTTCTGCCAAGGAACATTATATAAGCAAACTATGCATGAAAGATGTCTGATTGTTATAGAACAAATCATTTCTGTAATGACCAACATGAATCATCTGCAATAATGTGGCTGGCAGCACCCATGGATTAATTTTCCACTGGTCGCTAATGTGTATCCATTGTAAAAATCACAATTAAAATTGGGTACATGATGAATGAGTTATAAAAACGAGAATTATTTTATAAAACATCTACTCATTTCCAGTGCCAGTCCTTTAGAATTGTAAAAAGAAATCCTCAGTCAACCGAACCAAAAGGATTGAATGAGGATTTGCAGACAGATTTTTGTTGTGTAACTTCCTGGATTTTGACTGCAGCACTCCCTCATTAATTGATGATGCTTTCCAATTATTGTGCTTATATCTTCGAACGGCTTTCAAGGTGATCTCTAGCATCTGATTTGAAAGAGTGTTTAAATTACTAGTTCCGTGGAGACATCATTTTTATTATTCACTGATAGACATGGAAAAGTTACCATTCCGTGTGACTGAATAACAAGTGAAATACAGAATGCTTCTTTAATTATTTAATGCTGAGTTAACCAGGAATGATGCTTTTCCATGTTTACAATTCTTTAAAGTGCTGACGACCCACTAGCAGTAAATTATGCAGTTTAATGGAGTGAATGTAGTTTATTAAGTTAGATTGAACAAGCAACCAAAATAATAACAAGTTCGTTGAGTGAGAGTTTAATTAATTTAACTCACAAATAAAAGGAGCAATTGGGAAAGCAGGGTGCGGAATTTTCCTGAGTGTCATAACGGCGAGAAAACCAGAGCCATCTGCGCCAGTATGTCCTGTGTGGACCGGACTGAAATTGTCCCACACTTAAGTCATATTCTGGGAGAGTGGCGAGTTGCGCACCGGTAGTGGAATGGGCGCGGCCTAAACATGTCGGTGCAAAGCAATTGGGTGCTGTTTTGAAAGAGCACTGGAAGATGCCTCTCCCTTCCCCTCACGGACAGCAGGACCCCCCGCCTTTTATTGTGTTCCCTCTACCCAACACAGATCACCAGCATTGGGGACAATGGGCCCTCCCAATGTATCCCCCTTCATCACCTCTGACAGGCCCCCTTCATGCCCCACCCCTGCACAACCATCCGTTCATAGCCCTCCCACATGACCCTGCTGTCATAACCCCTCCTTCATATAGCACCCCCCCCCGATCACTGCCTACCCTTCATGACCCTCACTTAAGTCCCATCCCCACTCAGGCCCCACACCTTGGCACTGTCCCTGGCACACAGGCAATGCCCACCTGGCAGTGCCCAACTAGCACTGCCAGTGTGTCAGTTGGACACTGCCGGGCCATGTCCACAACCACCCAAGGGCTTCAGTGGCCTCTGAGCCCTCCAGAGTGGCCATCATGACTGGTCTCTGCTAGTGGAAACCAGCAGAAACCCGAGGGCTGGAAGATTCCAGGAACTGGGAGAATCAGGCATCAAACAGACTAATCATCTTTCAATGCTACTTTAAATATGCTGATCAGCCTCATGCCCTTTTTGGGTGAGATCCAGTTTGTGGCAAGGGATTGAGATGATTGCAAACCATTTGGCACCGGGCACAAACCTGTTTTTAGGTCTGCCTGCAATTTTGCAGGATTGATGCAATCTGCGCCAGGTGCACCAAGGCCAGAAATTCGCCCCCAGGGTCTTCTAATTGATCAACACTTCCCAATAGAGTCATGGAGTCATAGAGGTTTCCAGCATGGAAACAGGCCCTTCAGCCCAACTTGTCCATGCCGCCCTTATTTTTTTTTTAAAAACCCTAAGCTAATCCCAATTGCCCGCATTTGGCCCATATCCCTCTATACCCATCGTACCCATGTAACTATCTAAATGCTTTTTAAAAGATAAAATTGTACCCGCCTCTACTACTGCCTCTGGCAGCTTGTTCCAGACACTCACCACCCTCTGTGTGAAAAAATTGCCCCTCTGGACACTTTTGTATCTCTCCCCTCTCACCTTAAACCTATGCCCTCTAGTTTTAGACTCCCCTACCTTTGGGAAAAGATATTGACTATCTACCTTGTCTATGCCCCTCATTATTTTATAGACCCTCTATAAGGTCACCCCCTCAGCCCCCTACGCTCCAGAGAAAAAAGTTCCAGTCTATCCAGCCTCTCCTTATAACTCAATCCATCAAGTCCCGGTAGCATCATAGTAAATCTTTTCTGCACTCTTTCTAGTTTAATAATATCCTTTCTATAGAAGGGTGACCAGAATTGCACACAGTATTCCACGTGTGGCCTTACCAATGTCTTGTACAACTTCAACAAGACGTCCCAACTCCTGTATTCAATGTTCTGACCGATGAAACCAAGCATGCCGAATGCCTTCTTCACCGCTCTGACCATCTGTGACTCCACTTTCAAGGAGCTATGAACATGTACCCCTAGACCTCTTTGTTCTGTAACTCTCCCCAATGCCCTACCATTAACTGAGTAAGTCCTGCCCTGGTTCAATCTACCAAAATGCATCACCTCGCATTTGTCTAAATTAAACTCCATCTGCCATTCGTCAGCCCACTGGCCCAATTGATCAAGATCCCGTTGCAATTGGAGATAACCTTCCTCACTGTCCACCATGCTACCAATCTTGGTGTCATCTGCAAACTTACTAACCATGCCCCCTATATTCTCACCCAAATCATTATTATAAATGACAAATAACAGTGGACCCAGCACTGATCCCTGAGGCACACCGCAGGTCACAGGCCTCCAGTTTGAAAAACAACTCTCTACAACCACCCTCTGGCTTTTGTCAAGAAGCCAATTTTGTATCCATTTAGATACTTCACCCTGGATCCCGTGAGATTTAACTTTATGCAACAACCTATCATGCGGTACCTTGTCAAAGGCCTTGCTAAAGTCCATGTAGACAACATCAACTGCACTGCCCTCATCTACCTTCTTGGTTACCCCTTCAAAAAACTCTATTAAATTTGTGAGATATGATTTTCCACTCACAAAGCCATGCTGACTGTCCCTAATCAGTCCTTGCATCTCTAAATGCCTGTAGATCCTGTCTCTCAAAATACTTTCCAACAATTTACCCACCACAGATGTGAGCCTCACTGGCCTGTAGTTCCCAGGCTTTTCCCTGCAGCCCTTTTTAAACAAAGGCACAACATTCGCCACTCTCCAATCTTCAGGTACCTCACCCGTGACTATCGATGATTCAAATATCTCGGCTAGGGGACCCGCAATTTCCTCCCTAGCCTCCCACAACGTCCTGGGATATACCTCATCAGGTCCTGCAGATTTATTTAAGACTTCCAGCACCTCCTTCTCTGTAACATGTACACTCCTCAAGACATCAATATTTAATTCCCCAAGTTCCCTAGCATACATGCTTTTCTCAACAGTAAATACTGATGAGAATTATTCATTTAGGATCTCACCCATCTCTTGCGGATCCGCACATAGATGACCTTGTTGATCCTTAAGAGGCCCTACTCACTCCCTTGTTTCTCTTTTGCCCTTTATGTATTTGTAGAAGCTCTTTGGATTCTCCTTTGCCTTATCTGCCAAAACAATTTTGTGTCCCCTTTTTGCCCTCCTGATTTCTCTCTTAACTCTACTCCTACACCCCCTATACTCTTCAAGAGATTCACTTGATCCCAGCTGCCTATGCACGTCATGTGCCTCTTTCTTCTTCTTGACCAGGGCCTCAATGTCCCGAGTCATCCAGGGTTCCCGACTTCTGCCAGCCTTGCCCTTCACTCTAAGAGGAATGTGTTTACCCTGAAAGTTGACACGTATTAATGATTTCAGAGGGGTTGGGGACATTTCCTTTATTGTGGAAGAAACAATGTTGTGCGTTTTCATTAACTATTTATTGAATGTTCATGTTCGTGTCCAGTGTTGTACTCACAACTCAATGGGACAGGGCTGAATTGCTGGCCCTCCCTTCAATCCACTGTAAACAACATTGTCCAAAATGAATCTCAGTGTGGATAAGTGAATTGTAGTAAGTGAACGCAGAACCCAGTCAGGATTCTGCCAGCTAAACACACAGATGTGGGTACACATTTGGACAATACTGACACTGCCCTTTTGAGCCCTCACTTTCTTAACTGTATTGACTGACTGTCCCTAGCACCCGCCCCCCATTACACCTAGGACACCAGGCCTTCCCATTTCATTCCTCCATGCCCTGGATCCCAATCCACTTGGCAGTAAAAGACTTAGGCAGAGGAGTTGGGGAGGGGGAAGAATTGAATACAGAATTTAACAAAGAGTCTGATAGATTGCAAAAAAACTCGACTATTAATGCTCTTGCATGTGTATGGGGCGGGTGGGGGGTGGGGGGGGTGGGTGGGGGCAACAATGAAGAAAGAACATGAATTTGTATTATGCCTTTCACAACATTAGGAATGATAGCCTCCTCAAGTACACAGAAGTCAAATGCCAGGCCAAGAGTAACAAAACAACTCAAAACAACCCAAAAGAATTTGCAATTATATGGGGCCGTTCAGATGTCTCAAAGATGTCTCCAAATGTCTCAAAGCACTTTCTAGTCAATGAAGTAGATTTGATGTGGAGTCACTGTTATAAAGTAGGAATATTGGCAGCCAAACTGCATACAGCAAGCTCCCACAAACAGCAATGTGATAATGACCACATTTTTTTTTCAATGTTGATGATAGGATAAATATTAGCCAGGATACCAGGGATAACTCCCCGCTCTATTGCCGTTTCTATTGCCAATGAAATATTGGATGGATTCTTATGGACCCTCCTGTCGGCAGTATCTTCCAGTCCCGCCAAAGTCAATTGAATTTTGAACAGCTCACTGCATTTTCCAGCCCCAACATCCCACAAAGGGTCATAAAATTCTATCCATTGAGTTGTATAGAGTCTGCCACATGGAAATGGGCCTTTCTGCCCAACTGGGCTATATCAATGCTAATGCTGCACACAAGCTTCCTCCCTTTTCATCAAAGCATTCGCTTCACTATCTTTCTCCCTTGTCTTCATCTAGTTGCCCCCTGGTGAAAACCAGCTTCATCTTAAATATATTGTAAACTATTGGCTGTGGGTAGAGTCTGAGGTACAATTGGCAAAATGTTATCAACAATTTAGCTTTCTATCAGGACGAATATATCCAGAGTTTATATGCACTCGGTGAGTGCTTCAATGCTCTATTGTCCATATCCTTAGCACAAGATATGATTGAGAATTGATCTATGTTATTGAGTAATTACTAGTCAAGGTGACTGACTATCACATCTCACTCATAGGGCTAAAGATTCCTAGTCTGTGAAAGCGGGTGTGTGAAACATGATGCAAAAATCAACCTACACACGTTTGTTCATCGTGATGCCTGCAAACATTGTATTGCCTGCTCACTAAATTATTTCTCGCACCAATGTACTGTTGCAGTACAATATGCCTCAGCGGAGGGGTTGGGGGCGGGGGGGGGGGGGGGGGGGGGGTCAAAGTTTGTGGGAGGCTAGTACCACTTAAAGCTAGACTGCTGTACTTAGAGGCAGCCTGCACCTCTTAAAGCTAAGGAGCACTCAGCTAACAGCAGTTATTGAAAGTCATTGGCCAAGAGTGTCTGACCTAGAGAAGGGTGAAGATGGTGCAACAAGAGGGTGGGCTCCAGATTTTCTGATGCAGCGCTCATGACCCAGGAAGTGGACAGGAGATGAGAGGCCTCCTACACACAGGAAGGGGGGAGGTCCCAAGAACTCAGAAGGGAAGAGAAGTAAATAATTTTGGAGGTCAATGCCAACTGCATCAGACCGAGCCTTGGCTGCAATGTTGAAAGAAGTCTAATGATCTCCGACGAGTTGCCAAGAGCATCTTCAAGTGAATTCATCTTCAAATGCTGTAGGCTTACAACTGAGCCATGGAGCCACATGCTCAATGCATCACAACCCGTCATTCACCTACCAGCATTTTATCAAGCATTGCTCATACCTCACATTCATAACTTCATCTCACTCACTCACACACTGAGCACTACTGCAAGATTCACACCCACATATCACAGCTTGTGCACACAGCCACCTATTCAACCCTGACAGCCACAACATCCAAACACATTGCAGCACACTTACTGATACCCTTCAACTTGTCATCCAGGGCAAGGTGGGGGACAGACGTGACTTCATGTCCTCATCCCCATGGAGGAGACAGTGGCCATCATAACTTGAGCCGCTATAACCGAGGCTCTGTCAACACTGAGGCTGAGACTGTAGAAGATGATAATATGTTTCTACCTAAAAAATGTATTAACTGCAAGCCACAAGCTATATTGCACCCTAGACTTAACTGAGGAACAGGAAAGCTTGCCTTGTGAAATTTTGGAGGTTTCTGTGCCCTCTACTAATGTTCTAGCAGAGATCACTGTGTAAGACCAGGAGGAGAGATCCTGGAGAAGATCAGCAAAATCACCACAGAGTAGGATTTTTTAAAGTTACAAGCATCAAGAAAAAACTTTTACTTTCAAAGTGAAAAAAAATCAACAAAACAGCAAACAATATCAACATCATAGAAATTTGAGCATTCACAATTTTGTGTAGGTGATGGGCACAAGGCACATGTCCTTTATCCGAATGGTGAGCCCTGAAATGCTCCTGATGTTGGACCTCAGTATAATGGAGCCAGAGATGTGGAGCATTCAGCTGGTGAAGAGAAGCACAAATTGCCTTGTTCAGATGTGGGTAAAGGATGCCAATTTTTTAATTTCCCAATATGTTGAATGGTACACTTCCAGCTGGAAATGTGTGTGCTTCCTGCACGCCATGTTTATTGGCGACTTAGTAGACCAGTTCACATCTGAGAAAAGGGTGTTGCACTGCAAAACTGCTGGGCCAAGGTCTCTTACAAAGCTTGTTAATGTGACAAACATGATACTCTTTTGAAGTTCTTTTCCCCTCTCCCAATTTTCTTTTTGTGAATCTTTCTCTGTGCTGACTCAAAGATTGTCAATGCTGATAAAACGTCAAACTGGCCTCAGAATAGCTTAACCCCAGAAAATTATTGATGTGCGCAGAGACTAGAATACAGGTTTTCCCAGTAATCAACTCGCCTGGAGCAGAGCTTATGCTTGTTTGAAATTCCACCCTTGCTTTGCACTAGGCTCACTCCAATAGGGATCGATTAGTGAGGAAGAACCATAAGGGTCTTTGTGGTAGGAACAAAATAGGTGTGTAGAAACAAAATCCAAAAGCAATTCTGATAGAACTCACTCTTTTCAACAATAAATTGAACAATAAGTAGCTTACAAGATTTCCCTTGCTCTTTCAATGTATTCCCGAATATGTAGATTTATTTAGCGATGAAATCGAAAGCCCTGTAAATGTTAATGTGATTAAGCTTTAATAAGGGATACAGTTTGGGAATCAGTAACCTTACTTCAGCTCCAGGTATAAAGTAAATCAATGCAATTGAAAGGCATAACAGTTTCTCCACTTTGAAGTACAGTGATGTGCAGTCAAGAATGTTCCAGTTTGTCACTTTTGATCCCAGTGAATGTCAATCCAGAACAGTAGCACTGTTTTTTTTTTCGTATTCTCATAATGCTATGAATTTTCATTATCATCACTTTGAGTTCGGCAGCTATAAAGGGAAATAGACTATTTACATTTATACTGTTCCTGTGGTGGTATATAGACCATTGAATTCACTTTTATTATTTAATAGTCTTTTATTTGCATAATTTATTCCACTGCAGTGACTGGGACTGCACATGTATTATTCCTTTTATTCTCCAACTGCCCAGTCGCAGCTCTGGAAACACTACTAATACTTTTTTTTAGTCTTGACCCAAGATATTGTACTTTTTCTTCCCTTCTACAGGTCCCAGTGCCCCAGATGTCATTTTCAAAGCGTTGTTTAAGTAAGTCATGTACTAGGCCTTTGAGAATATCACTCTTTAAATGCTTGTTCAGTGATTTGGAAGGATTTTTTTCTGAGGAGGTGCTTGTCATCTGCTTAGTTCCTTGTGTCATGGTTTGACCAATGGGAAAGCTCCAGAAAGAGTATTGCCGGAAACATCCAACCTCGCCCACGACTCTCTGGTGCTGCTGCAGTGAGTGGAGTTTTGGCTGAGCGCTGAATCCTCCATTCTTGCTGGCAATGGGGAGGGAACAAAATGAGATTGGAGAATCCCACCCTATACTGCATTGCCTGAAGAGGTTGCTGAAATAAAAGAACAAAGAACTTATTTGACTTTTGGAGGAGGAAAATGTTAATGTCAGTCAACTTTAGTCTTTCTTTGCTTTCAATTGTTTTAATTCGCTTTAAACTTTGCTGAGTGAGCCCCACTAAATGATTTGCTATCCATCTGCTGTGTCTTAATAAGTGGCCCCTGTCATATTCGACCAGATCCAGGGCTACATCTGATACTGGTATCAATAATGTTCATCTGCATCGAGTGAATCAGTCAGCCAACGCAGCAGAATTGCGTTGCAATAAAAGTGGGATTTTCCATGTGGAAAATTAAAAGCAAAATCCCATATCATGGAACTCTTGGGACCTTGTGCATTGGAGATATGATCCACCATGCCAGAATCTAGTCACACTTAAGCAAGTAGAAGCTTTAATTGCTGTGGCAAAACCCAGTTGAAATAGTATTTTTCTCTGACTCATTGTTATTATGAATAGCAGAAATGTATCAGTGGAGTTTGATATTAAAGCCCGATAGAGTGGCACATTTGCGCAGCAGTTTTCCATTCAGTTCATCACTATTTCTATACACCATTTACTTTTGTATATGGAACTATGATCACATCAGAAAAATCAATCGTAATTTCCGACCTGACTTTGAAGTTCAGCAAACACATATAGCACTGCAAAGCAAGATAATGGACAACATATTAAACTTCTTTTCCAGTCATTGATTATCTTTTTCAAGCAATATTTTATCTCTTCAGGACTGCCTTATGAAATCAGATTACGAATCAGCATTGGGTGACAGAACCAAATGCTTTCTTTTGACTTTATTGAGTTTGAGAAAGTATTATGCAATGAATAACACAATCTACTCAATTCCATACATGTCTAATGGCAAGGAATGTGCAAGCAATCTGACTGTTAAACATCAAGTTACATACAAGAGATGGGGTATATAAGAGAAAACAGTAGATAATTGCAATATTTCAAATTTCAAAACACATTGCTTTAAATTGATTCCATGTGATATCAAGCAGTTAAACTCAGCCAGTGGAAATATAATTTTGCTCAAAGTAAAATCAAAGGGGGTCCAATTTGCACATGCATTCATTGCACGAAGGCTGACGAAACGTACAATGAATGCTGCTCCCATTGTGCTGACATTTGGGTATTATTGTCCTTTCACAGCAAGCTGCCAACAACTGGATCTGACAGTGAGAAAAAATACCTGCAAGTAGATATTGCATCTTCAGGATCATTTTAGGTGGAAAAAGGAATTCGGCAAAAATGACTTCAATAAATTACATTATAGGATAAAAATTGAATGAGAATTGTTTTGGAAAAGATGGGACTTAAGGGAAAAACAATTAAAGAAATGGCAGAGAGTGATAACACACCTATTCGACAAGTAGGGAAAATTAAAAATACAGACAGCAATGTCCTCATCCAGAAACTTTAGCATCATCCGTTTGCTTACAAGCACAAGATTGGGCAATCTTCTTTTTTTAAATTGATGAATACAATTACCAGATTTTGGCATAGAGCAAATTAAATATTGGTACAGTATCAGATCATGCTTCTGCAGTAAGATAACTTGCCATATTTCCCTGTGCTTTTTTTCCCCTGAAGGTTTTCAGTTCTTCCCTAATTGTTTCTGGAACAGCATGGGCGTGCTATGAACACCTTTATATTCCCCATCAATAACGGCTAATAACTGAGATGACATGAAGTTCAGAGATTGGTCTGAACAATTTGAGCCACACAAAATCTAACTGACGTCAAACATTCAGTCCCTCTCAGGTCATCCACCCAGACATCAAAGCCAATAATGTGACAGAGATGACCATTTCATTTATTGATCATTCTCTGTGTAAGTCCATGTCAATTCAACCAATCTGTTTGTCTAAACCATCTCAAACTTTGATGGATTGTTAGGTGTAGCAAATATTATCCATAAGATAAAAAATAATAACCCTGATATCTTTCAACTGGAATCCAAATAACACTACTAATAGTGAAAACACTGTTTAGATCGTAATTTTTTTCTCAATCAATAACTATTAGACCTTTCAGACTGAGAACATCATCTTGTATTTTTGATGTAAACAACTATAAGCGAACTTGTCATGTAAATATTCCAAGTAATCAAAAATAGGGTGGTGTATATAAATGAATTATGATTTGCATACACGGCTGTTTTGGGTGTCAGTCCTCAGTCAGTGGTAGTGGAATCCCACAGTGTAGAAGGAGGCCATTCGACCTGTCGAGTCTACACTGACCACAAACACCGAGGCCCTATTCCCATAACCCATGTATTTACCCTAGCTAGTCCCCCTGACACCAAGGGGCAATTTAGCATGGCCAATCCACCTAACCTGCACATCTTTGGACTGTGGGAGGAAACCAGAACACCCGAGGAAACCCACGCAGACACAGGAAGAACATACAGACTCTGCACAGACAGTCACCCAAGCCGGGAGTGAACCTGGGTTTCTGGTGCTATGATGCAGCAGTGCTAACCACTGTGCCACCATGCTGCCCCCTAGTACTCTCACCTTTGAGCTAAAAGATTGTGGGCTCAGGCATCACTCTAAAAGCTTGAGCACTGACACTTCAGAGCAGCGCTGAGCCAGTGATGCACAGTCAGGATGCTGTCTTTTGGATCAAATCATTAAACAAAAGCCTTATTTGCCTTTTCAGCGGGGTGCAAAATACCACACTGCGCAAGTCAAAGAAGAGCAGGACATAGTTTTAATATTAATCACTCAACCAGAAGGTCTTAGGTTGCAGGAAAATACAATGGGTTGGCCGAATGGGCAAGTCCATCAGCCACTGATTTGCCCATTCAGCCAACCCATCTGCATCTTCCTGCAACCTAAAACCTTCTTCCTATGAACCACCCTGTCAATCTTCAGGTCATCCACAAACTTACTTATCATACTCAGTTAATGGTAGGGCGTTGGGGAGAGTTACAGAACAAAGAGATCTAGGGGTACATGTTCATAGCTCCTTGAAAGTGGAGTCACAGGTGGACAGAGTGGTGAAGAAGGCATTCAGCATGCTCGGTTTCATTGGTCAGAACATTGAATACAGGAGTTGGGATGTCTTGTTGAAGTTGTACAAGACATTGGTAAGGCCACACTTGCAATGCTGTGTACAGTTCTGATCACCCTATTATAGGAAGGATATTATTAAACTAGAAAGAGTGCAGAAAAGATTTACTAGGATGCTACCAGGACTTGATGCCTTGAGTTATAAGGAGAGGTTGGATAGACTGAGACTTTTTTCTCTGGAGTGTAGGAGGCTTAGGGGTGAACTTATAGAGGTCTATAAAATAATGAGGGGCATAGATCAGCTAGATAGTCAATATCTTTTCCCAAAGGTAGGGGAGTCTAAAACTAGAGGGCATAGGTTTAAGGTGAGAGATACAAAAGTGTCCAGAGGGGCAATTTGTTCACACAGAGGACGGTGAGTGTCTGGAACAAGCTGCCAGAGGTAGTAGTAGAGGCGGGTACAGTTTTGTCTTTTAAAAAGCGTTTAGACAGTTACATGGGTAAGGTGGGTATCGAGGGATATGGGCCAAATGCGGGCAATTGGGACGAGCTTAGGGGTTTAAAAAAAAGGGCGACATGGACAAGTTGGGCTGAAGGGCCTGTTTCCATGCTGTAAACCTCTATGACTCAATAACATTATCTGAGACAAATAATCCAGGACGTAGCAGTGTGAAAATTGGCTGTTGTGTTTTCCACATTATAACAAAAGTTTTCACAGTCTTTAAAGTGTTGGGGGCAACTCGGAGATCACAAAAGGCTTTATAGAAATGAAAGTGCTCTCTTTCTTTCCATGCATTGTTACAATCATTATCCATTTGAGTGACAAAGAAGATTGACAGCAGTGGCCTTGCCATTCTATTACCATTCTCCCTGCATTTTTATTAATCAAAATAAAATAAAAGAGTTCCTATCCCTGTTCTATGGCAGGAAAAGACTCAGGGAAGAACTCCACTGCCCATTATGTCAAATCCTTAATTTAACATTGTTGATGCCAATAGTTGTTTAGTGGAACAGAATTGAGAATTGCTGAAAAAAGACACAGGTCAAATCTTTTTTCTTGCTCTCATCAAGACAATTTGCAAGAATACAAAATGTAAATGGAAGGACAATTTAAACTTCATGAGAAGAGAGTGTTGATTGGTTGGTGATTCTCCATGATATATTACCAACCAATCAGCATTACTTTCTCATGCAATATAACTTGTTGTTCCCTTTATATTTGATACACTTGTGAGCTGTCCTGATGAGTGCAAGGTGAGAAGTTTTGACAGACAGCATGGCCACGATTCTCCCATCCCGCTGCACTAGTTTTTTAGTGCAGTGAGCCGGGAGAATCGCGTGTCAGCCGATTCGTGGGGTTCCCGTGAGCATTCGCGTCTCCCAGGGCAAGATTTCCAGTTGGTGCTGGAAATTGGCTGGAAGGCAGGGTCAGCATTTAAATAATATTTGACATACTATTTAAATGCTATTAGCAAGCCCACGACTGAATTCTCCGGGCTCGCGAGTATCTCCCACCCCGACAGAGCGTTACACTCCAGTGGGGATTACAGTCGTTCCTCACTAACAGGGATCTAGCAGCCCAACCCCGCTGGAGTGAAGGGCAGGCAATCGGGGCTCTCCAGGGGGTTGGGCAGTGAGGGGGTGCCGCCTGGGCTTTGGCCCCTGGCAATGCCTCCTGGCACTGCCCAAGGGGCAAAGTGCCAATGCCCGGGGGCATCTTGACACTGCCCATCGGGCATCGGTTGGGGTGAGGGGTCCCGCTGCCACTCTGCCATTGAGATCGATGGGCGCAGGAGGGAGGCCAGCGATTGGGGTGAGCTGGGGGGAGGGGGTGGGGTCTGCCGGGTGGGGGGTCAAGTCTGGCCCGGGAATGATCGGAGGGAGGTTGGAGAGTCAGCACTGCAGGGGTCCCGGGCTGGCCAGCAATTGAGCTGGCCACCAACCGGAGGCTGACAGTTCAGGGCTACTGTGCATGCGCAGAGGTCTGCTGGTTTCAGCTTCTCGGATGAGAATAGGCCCCACCTCTTGAAATCTGATAGTATACACGTTGGTGGCCTCTGCATTGCACAGAGTGTGGGGGATTCTAGTCTGAACTCCCACTGAAAAAAAGCAGGATGAATAACTCCAGTATTCCCATGAATTCAATACTCGGAATGTTTTGGGAGAATTCCGCCCATGTCTTTCTTCAGCAATATTTTTCATGCTGCTATTTCGTGGCTATTAAGGTGTGAGATATCAGTATTTTGCCTTCCTAGACCAATTACAAACAGCATGGAGTAAAGCTTCTTTTATTCTGCCTCAATTTTTACCAACAGCAACCTCAGAAGAATGTACAGCATGTTGTATGCTGTGAATATTTCCATTACGAAACGAATTGCATTTAGAGCCTCACTGACTGTCCATTTGGAAGTACATTGAGACTGCAAAACCTTATTCCATGCAGCAATAAAATTAATTTAGATTCCTGTCAAGCTTAGATTCTAGTGCTGAAAGAACAATTTGCTAGCCCACAGCATCACTAAGCACTCCTACCATGTCCACAATCCTTCTTTTTAAGTAGCACGGCTTGTACTGCTAGCTTTATGCTGCCATCATTGTAACGCCACAGCACCATGCCCTTATGACAGAACTCTCCACGCGAAATCCAATTGAGATGACTTGGCGTCATCCAAATCTTCAACATAATGGCGAGGTAAAAATTTTAAACTTTGTAAATTAATTTGAGATTGATATCATACAGATTTTTAACTTGCAGCATAAAGTGTCAATTTGTCATTTGGGAAAGTTCAATTCATCTTACATTTTCAACATGACATTACAATTTAAGAAGAATTATAACTACAAACAGATGGGCAGAAGTAATATGCGTTCAATCATGAGTGACACATAAAATTAAACAGCACATAAAGTCTCAAAAACATATGTTTCTCAAACTTGAGCCTTCCTTTAAAAATTCACAAAGAGTCAGGGGTTGGCAGTGAGGGGTGGGGGGGGGGGGGGGAGCGTTCTTACATGAGACAAAATATTTTTTCTTTACTGGTGATGTACTCTCGCTGCTACCATGGGATAAGCTTCCCATTGGCTTCCTGGGCACCCCAGTCTCTCTGTAAATTTACCCTGTGGCGGGTGTCCAAGGAACTGCATGCAGTCCTAACTCTGTCCACTGCAGCTTCTGGCACTGTAGGGACTGGATTCGCTGCCAGCTCTCTGAGGTAGGACTTCCTCCCAGGTGAGGGGCATAAGTTCTGCCTCGTGCCAATTAACGCTCGCTGGAGCGTGGAATCACTGAGAGACAAGCACACTGGGAACAGGTGAGTCGGGGAAAACTCCACCATCCAAGAATTCCTGGTCCCAAGAGGGACCAATCTGAATGGCCAACAGTTCTCAAGTCCCTGCAGCAACAGGCGCTGTGGTGGACAACACCGGGAATGCGTGCAGTTCCCAGAGGCCTAAGCCCTGGGATTCCAGGAAGAGGTAGATTTGGGGGGTGGGGGTGGGGGAGGAGTGGAATGTGAGGGATTGGTGTGTCATTGGCGAACCCATAGGCTGCAGGAAGCAAGGTCCTGTGGTTCAGGAACTGAAGCATTGTGGGGCACCTGAGGTTAAAAATGGGCAACTGATGAAAGCGCAACACCCACCCTCCCCTACCACCCCACCCTTTACCTGCCCAAGGCCTGAACCCAATTATTTCTGGAATTTTTCCATACTGTGGAGTTCCTCTCACCAGAATAAAATTGAGGATGGGCAGGAACTGGTTCCTAAGTGATCAGCAATTTGCCACTTAAGGGCCTCAGTCTGGGTAAGAGTGGGCAGGCTTGGCCCACTCCAGCATAAAATTGCAGAGAGGTTGTGGGAAGTGGGAACCTACAAACTCACTGACGGGGAGCATAAAATTCTGCCCAGATATCACAAATAGTGCGTAGTGCCCAAACCACCAATGAAACAATCGACTCAAGAATAGCTTCTTCCCTGCTGCCATCGGACTTTTGAATGGACCGACCTTGCATTAAGTTGATCTTTCTCTACACCCTAGCTATCACTGTAACACTACATTCTGCACTCTCTCCTTTCCTTCTCTATGAATGGTATGCTTTGTCTGTATAGCATGTAAGAAACAATACTTTTTACTATATACTAATACATGTGACAATAATAAATCAAATCGAAATCAAATCAAATCAAATTTGAGTGGGAAGGGCCCAAGTTGGTATTGTTAACGTTCCATGGTATCCTTGTGGGTCAAGAGGAATAAGCTTCTACTTTCCCTCCTGAGTGATCCCCTCTGGATTACATCTCCTGCCATTATCAACCTCCCCAATCCAATTGCCAGGAACCATTCCATTATCTGAAATTCTGCAGGTAATTTCTCCCGCTCCCAGCCAAGTTGTAATTCCTGCCAGGTTCAGGTGGAACTTAGGCATGGATGAGATGGGTATAGAGGGATGTGTGCCAAACACGGACAATTGGGACTAGCTTAGTGGTAAAAAAAAGGGCGGCATAGACAAGTTGGGCCGAAGGGCCTGTTTCCATTCTGTAAACACCTATGACTCTATAACTTGGAAGTAAAGCCTGCCATGCTCTCTCCAGGCTTCAACCATGTTGGCAAGCAAAGTTGTCACACTGCCTCCATCTCTACATCCACACACCACACTCCCGTCCTGATTTCAAACTGGGGTTGTAGTCATTTTTGCAATGCAAGATGCCAGGAAACATACTTTGAAAGCTACCCTTACATATCTTTCACCTTGAGTTTAATGTCTTATGCTCTTCACTGACTGTAATGCAATTTCTGCAAGCATTTTTGGGTCTATAAGTAAAATAAATAGTTTGCAAAGATCAGCATGCCTGTCACCTAATTTCCAGATGTTACAGGGCTGTAATACTTGCTGATAAGTGTAGTCAAGAAAAATGATTTTCAGAGGATTCTTCTTGAATTGATTCAATTTTTACTGACAGCCCGTTTGACAAACTAGTGTTCCAAACTTGCCATGCATCTTCAATACAAGGTCGAATTACTGCAATGTGGTCATGCAGCATATTCCAGTGTAGAATCCAGCCTGCTTCAATGTTGTCAGGTAGCACACTCAGCGGTTTGTTTGCTATATATAGAGGTGACATTTATATCCCATTTAAGATCTATCGAGACCATTATTCCTTACAGCACTACAGACTCAATTTTCTCAATAGCTATATCATCAAGTATTAATATATCAATGCCCTTTTTTTTTTGTCGCTGTTTATAAGAAACCAGCAGTTCATTAGCTGTGATGGGATCGCCTACTGTGTCACACAAAACAGAACACTTGGTAATGTCTCCAACCTCAATGGAACCCTGTGTTGTAGTTTATATGGAAACAAAAGATGACATGGTTTCATGGGTTAAATTAGGTGTTGTGCAAACTTGGCTGGTATTTTCTTCGGTTTACAAAGTCATGGGAATGGTGCGCTAAACTATTAAATAATTTGACAGGGTAGGTAAGTCGAAGTTATTTCTTCTGATGAGCGATTCCAAACAAAAGGGACATAGCTCAACCATTCAGAAGTGAAATCAGGCATCACTCTTTCACGCAAAAGGCAGGGAAATTAAACTTTCTTCCCCAAAAGGCTGTAGATGCTGGTTTAACTGGAATTTTCAAGACTTATTGGGTAAGGGTATCAAAGGACATGGATCGAATATCGGGTAAATGAAACTAAGGCACAGTTCAGCCATGATCTTGTTGAGTGGCGGCACAGGTTCCCAGGGCTGGGTGGCCTTATCTATATTTCCATGCAATGTGATTCAAGAATTACCATTGCAGTTTGGGTCTCTGAGAAATGAACAATAAGCGTTCTCTGTCAATCCTCTTATTTTATGTTCATGGATTAGAGTCTGTCTGCACAAGCAAGAAAATTAACAAATTCGCCAGTCCGATCCCGGTTAATTTTAAAGGGAATTCAGGGAGTAAGTAATTGAGGCACCATCGCACCAGTTCTCCAGCTTGTATTACCTACAGTATGGTTCTTGACTGACAGTATAGGATGTGCTCTTAAGGTTCATATAAACCAAAACCAGCAGCCCTCACTCAGGTCATGTGCAATGTAATTGGCCCTGGACCAATAATTAATTGTGACAGCGACCAGTGGAGATCACCCAGAGATACCCAGCATGTTCTCTTAAAAAAGTCAAAAATAACAGACTGTCAAACCATTGGATAGAGACTGAAATTCAATTTATTTACAGGTCCAGTAATACACGGAATCAATGTGGCGCAGCAAGATCCTGGAAATAATGTACAATAGTTGAAGACTGTAAAGATTAAATCAATTCATACTGCTTTTTCAGGAAACATTTCTTACACGGTTCATTCAATGACAGGGCTTTTGGATGAAACAGCCTCTTGTAGCTTTTTAACGATGAGGTGTCGTGTGTGTATGATACAATTCCCAGCACCACTGCAGTATTCTGATCTCCAGTCAGAAATAAAGACATAAACTCTCCGCAGATTGTCACAGGAGCTCTTTCATGTTAGAACCACATCTTTGAAACCAGCTGTCACACTTCACAAGGTTGGTTATCAACGCCCAGGTCGCACTGCTTTCCTCTGAATTGCCTCACATGCTTGAGAAGTCAGATTTGTCATTTTCATGGTCTGTGAATTTGAGCACTCATCACATTTCAAATAGTTTGTTTGATGCTCAACAGTGACTGAAATCACAACTTCCGATTGACTGAAGTTGGAATGAACATATTGTCATTGAAGGGACGGATAATTTAGTTTGAGTTTGTAGGCCTCGGGTCGATTGTCCTCGGCTTCATGGAGGAACCTTAACTCCCTAGGAATGAGTTGGGAGCAGGGGGAGGGGTAGAACTTACTGATATTAGGGAACAGGATCACAGCCCATTTCCAATGTGCTCACTTCTGGCTTCATGTTTGGTGAGAAACCTGGTGAAGTTGGAGATTTCCTATTTGGATGGCCCCTCTGATTAACAGCTCAATTAACATTCTTAGATTTAATGAGATACTGCTAAATTACTTTTAACTTGGCTCCAAACTGGGCATGAGCAGGCCAGGGTTCCCAAGTGTTCAGGAAAAGGACAGAAGAGTTTGAGCAGAAGTTGAGGTGATTATTTAAGCTGGTCAGGAAACATTGTTAAAAACTATTGTCGCAGGTTTTCTCTGGTAAATATTCGGCAGGGAGCGCTTATTGTGCCTCATTGTTTTTTAGATTAACGCGGTCAGGGCAGGAGGATGCTTTGAGATGCTTGACAGCACTTTAAAAGAGAATCATCATCATCATCTAAAGCAGATGTGCTGTGGTAGGATCAGCACATACACAGGAGGATGGGGCACGGGGGGGGGCGAGGCACGGGGGGCGGGGCGCATGGGGGGGAGACACACGGGGGGCAGAGCGCACGGTGGGGGGAGGCGCACGGGGGTGGCGCACGGGGGTAGGCGCACGGGGGGGAGGCGCACGGGGGGGAGGTGCACAGGGGGAGGTGCACTGGGGGGGAGGCGCATGGGGAGGAGGCGCACGCGGGGGAGGCACACAGGGGGAGGAGGCGCACGGGGGAGGAGGCGCACAGCGGGGAGGAGGCGCACAGGGGGAGGAAGTGCACGGGGGGAAGAGGCGCACAGTGGGGGGAGATACACAGGGGGAGGAGGTGCACAGGGGGGAGGAATCGCACAGAGGGGAGGAGGCGCACAGGGGAGGAGGCGCACAGGGGGAGGAGGCACACGGGGGGGTCTCAAAAGATACTCAGCACTCATGTTCAGATGCAATACAGAGAAGGAGGAGGAGCAGGAAGATAAACATGGGGCTTCCATGGCTAGACCAGTGATTTGCCTTGTTTGCCCGAAATGTTGAAGATATCTTAATATTGCAACATTCCATCCAGTGTGAATATTGCAAATAAATCCTATGGTCTGCTCTTGGCACCATGACCAACACCCCCGACCAACCACCCACCATTGTCAAACCTCCTGCTTCTTCCCCACCACCCTCCCCCCAGTCCATCCTGTGGCCCTAACACGTATCCAGACACCTCATGAAAGAAGTAAAAGGGTCATTAGCTCAAAATTGGGCAAGGTTGTGGAAATCATTACATTTTATGTGGTATGTTAAAAATAATGGTAGCTTAATATACAGCTCAAGCATAGCATTTTGTCAATTACTCCACCTTAGCCTTAGGGAATTCCAATTTCTTCCAACTGCTTCCATATGGCTCATCTCCATGTGGTTCAGCCGAGGTCAATCGAGTTACATGCGTTGACCGCTCAGATGCTTTTGGCCCAGGGGTTTTAGAGCCTTTGAGAGTCCTGCTGACGACCACTCCACTGCTTCTTGTGCAAGTGCAGATACAGTCAACAGAGCAGGTGGCAGCATGTTGAGCGCTGGCTCAGCTGAAATCAAAAGATGAGAATTGAGAGTTCCAACTTTCATGTCAACTTTCGCCATGTTTGCGATTCC